>NC_091125.1:13319872-13619872 GCF_040183065.1 Periplaneta americana | reverse complement strand
ACCACAGGTACCTCTACTTCCGGCTTGTTACGGGCAATGGTACTACCACCAATCGATTCTTTACATAGGTTTCGGTTATCAAAATTTTTATGAACAACCAGTATAGTTTTCGAGAAAAAAAGGCTGATACGGGTGGTCTGAAACACCCGCTGTGTGTGTGTGTGTGTGTGTGTGTGTGTGTGTGTGTGTGTGTGTGTGTGTGTGTGTGTGTGTGTGTGTATATATATATATATATATAAATTATTATATAGGGTGTTGAAAAGGTATCTAATATTTTACGAGGTGATAGTATACAGCAAAACAAGAAAATAATGTGTAATAAGATGGGTCCTACGACACATGCTTTCTGAGATCTGAACACTTGTTCATAGGAGGTGCTCAATGTGACATCCAATCATGACAATGCATTTTTCTGCCCAACAATACAGCAGACTACCAGATAATCATACAGTAGTTTGCAGTGGCTTAGCATGAAATTTTGAGCAGGGGAAGCTAACTCAAATTGTCTTTCATGCAATATGAGAAAACGTATTACAAAAATACAGTCTTAAAATAAATAGTAGTCAATTTCAAGTCAGCAGTCGAAGATTGGTTAGAACATCGTAAGGAACACCAATAAGGCATGACCTAAAATGATACGTAGTAAAATATGATTTCACGGTTTACACATATCTCTTAACAAATAGACACGTATACGTATAACATTAGCTCACTCCCTGTTATACTTAGAGAAATCACAATATTAGTATCATTACGTAAGTATGCGTCTGTCTTTTGGTTGTGTCCTTCATTGACAGCAAGGGAGTCGGTCATTTGTTTTTTAAATCACACTTTTGTTCGTAAGTCAGTCTTGATAATACAATTGTCCTAAAAAATTCAAGTAAATTAGTGTCAGGAACTGTTATTTCGCTCATTATTTATTATATCAGCCACAATGCACACTAACACTTCAACTGAACATAACTGACGAATAGGGATAACTCGGAAACTACTTATTTTAAATGTTAAAGCTAGCTTCTTTTCGAGCCTTGCGACTAGGGTAGTTTAAAAGAGATGGAAAATCTGCGGGGTGGATTACACAGAAGAAACCGGTCTGCTTGGAAGCTGGTGTGTGCAGGATTCTTGTTTACTGCTGCATCACAAATAATCCTGAGCTGCCGCATCACAATATTTAACGCGTAAATATAAATTCTATTAAAATTAATAAGTAATTTTCTCCATAAACTGCAGGTTTATTATGAAATTATTATTAACTGAGGAAGCTAAGCTTTTTAGCTTACATTGACGCTACGCCACTGGAAGTTTACATCCCTGGCATGGAATAGAATACGTCGCAAGGAATACTGAAAACAAAAGTCTGGTTCCAGATATGAGCAGGGTTCAGCAGATATGGTATTGTGAATTTTGGTAATCAGCATGTGTTGGGTTGATGAAAATCCCCACGCAGTTGAAGAAACGAGGCATCAGCACCGATTCTCAATCGACTTTTTGGCAGGCGTTCTTGGTGATAGATTAATAGGGCCATACGTGCTACCACAGAGATTAACTGGGGATCATTATCAGGACTTTCTTATTAACATATTAAAACAAATTTGAAAGAGGCGTGATTCCTTACGCCGAAGAGCAAAGGAATGTATTGCCATGAATGGACGTCACATTAAGTACCTCCTATGAACAAGTGTTCAGATCTCAGAAAGTTATGTGTTGTAGGACTCATGTTTATTAGACATTATTTTCTTGTTTTGATGCATACTAGCATCTCCTAAAATATTGGACACTTTTTAACACCTGTATAATTTTAAACAATGCATAAGTACATACATAATATGTCTATTAATTCAGCATGTGATAAAGCTATTACAATCCTCTTGTTTCACTGTTGTTTAAACGTGACAACAGCGGTTCCTCATTTCCGAGTTAGGGATGCAATTAAACTTTGCACAGTTGTTGACAGTTGTTGATTGTTGATGGCGAGCAATAACAAAGACACACCGCTCACGTTTGACAAGCTGAATGTTAACCTAATCTAATGAATGGATTGATAATACATACTGTTACATTAATATTATTAATATATTTGGCCGTAGTATTACTAGCAGTGTTCGGCCGACAGAAACACCGGTGAGAACGTTCACCGGAACTCACTTTATTATAATACTTACTATTACTTGCAAATGGCTTTTAACCCTTTCCAGCCCAATGATTCCATATGGCAACATACACTTTACCTGCTCTGAGAATGCATGTAAAATTCCAAATGACTCCATATGTTATCATAGTCATATACTTAGTTATTTTTAAGATAGCTGGCACCCCTGAAATCCCGAAACAAAACACTATCTGGCAGCGTTTCTCCTTTGTTATTGTGATGTTGTTGACAAAATAAATGTGTACAGCCATTGAGTGGTATTTTAGAAATTTGTGTGGAGGTAAGTTCTTTATGCATATTACGCAATCTGTACATAATTTGAAGTGTAAAGGCCCTCTTTTGACGCCTGTAACAATATAAACATGATTTATAATAATAATAATAATAATAATAATAATAATAATAATAATAATAATAATAATAATAATAATAATATGTTGCGCCCGAAGGCGTAGAATATTGTGATTCCAAATGGAATCATTGGTCATTGTCGTTTGCATAATGAATAGATGGAGTCCACCTAACCTCAGAATTGTGTTTATATGTTGTTATACTGCATGTATTTGTATTATATGTTTGCAAATGAGTATTGAATGACTCCGCCATAAGTGAATTGCTATAAATTATACGTAGTTGATTCAATAATTTATAACTATACCGTCTTTTTTTCTTTCTAAGATGTCGTGTAATAAGAAGGAATTGACATCTACTGAAGTGCTGCCTCGCAAGCCGAAAACATTAACAAATGCTCAAGTGGTAGTTCTCTTAGAAGGAGATGTGTCTGAAGCTGAGGTAGAAAAATCAGATGCGGAACCAGACATACGTGATGTTTCAGAAACACTTATGTCACCAGCATCTCCAGTAATTCCAATCATTCCTTGATTAGACACCGACATGTTTGAAATTGAAGAAGAGAAAGTGGAAGATGATGTTCCTTTGGCCCAGCTGGTGTAAAGTAATGGAAGTGAAAATGCAGCAATGCAGGATGTACCAAGAGAACCCACACGCCATCTTCTTTGGCGAATGAAAGACATCGAAAAAGTGGACACATCTTGTAATGTTAGTTTCTCTTATCCTCCCGAGGATGAAATGACAGCGTATCAATATTTTAAAACGATGTGTAATGACGATGTAATTATGAACTTTGTTGAACAATCAAATTTATACTGTGTCCAAAAAACTGGCAGTTCTTTGGATACAAATATTAATGAGATACAACAATTTCTTGTTATTCTCCTCATGGCTGGGATTGTAAAAATGCCTAGTTACAGGATGTATTGGGCTGATGCAACCAGATTTTCTACTATTCCTGATGTCATGGCCAGAAATAGATTTGATAAGTTGAGAACGTACTTCCATGTCAATGACAACAGCAACATGAAGGCCAGAGATGACCCAAATTATGACAAACTCTTCAAAGTCAGGCCATTTATGGACAGTATAAAAGCCAGTTTCCTAGAAACAGAGCCTGAAGAATACAATTCAGTGGATGAATTGATTATTCCATTCAAAGGAAGGAGCTCCCTCAAGCAGTATGTGAAAAACAAGGCACACAAGTGGGGAATCAAAGTGTTTTGCTCGTGCAGGTACCAGTGGCATTGTGTATGATTTTGAAATCTACACGGGGAAAGGAATGGTAAAAAATAATTCTGCTCTTGGTATAAGTGGTGACATAGTTGTAAGGCTTTCTGAGGGACTCCCAAAAGGACAAAATTACAAAGTATTTATGGACAATTGGTTCATTTCCTATAACCTCATATGTGCTCTGAAGGAGGTTGGAATTTTATCTGTAGGGACTGTAAGGATAGCAAGACTACCAGGTTGCACTCCCAAACAGATAATGAGTTGAAGAAGCTAGGACGAGGATCATTCGACTTCAGAACTGAAGAAGAGAAGAACGTCATAGCCCTCAAATGGTATGACAACAAATCTGTTCACCTTGTTTCCTCATATAAAGGAAGGAATCCAGTAGAAAATGTGAAGCGGTGGTCAGTTGCTGAAGGAAAGCACATACACGTTCCAAGAGCAGAAATTGTCAGAGTACAATTGTTTAATGGGTGGTGTCGACTTGCACGACATGCTAGTTGCTCTATACAGAAGCAATATTGGTGTGAAGCGATTCTACTTACGAATCATCTTCCATCTGCTGGACATGTGTGTTGTAAATGCATGACTTCCGTACCGTCGTCATTGCTGTCAAAGAAGAATCACCAAACACAAGCCACTTCTTGCTTTTCGCTCAGAAATTGCTCATGGTCTACTCAAGGCAGGGAAGACAACAATAAGAAAGAGAGGTCGCCCTTCCGATGACAGCGTATCAACATCCAAAGAAGCTACGCCAAAGAGGACCCCATTAGTTCCTAGACCAGTGGACGATGTAAGATATGACACTATTGGTCACTGGCCAGTTCACATAGAGAACAAACAAAGATGCAAACTTTGCATCAAAGCTTATTCAAGACTCAAATGCATCAAGTGTAACAAAACTCTTTGTCTGACCAAAGATAAGAACTGCTTCTTGAAATATCATATGAAATGAGAAGACTTACCAAATTGTTGGTACAATAAGTGTGTAGATGTGTTGTCATCATTCAGAATAATTACTTTACCTTCTTTACTGAGAACTGAAATTCAATTAAGTTAGAATTTAAAAAAATGTGGTTAATATTTCTGCGTTATTCTATTAATATAATAATATTATTAGTTATGTTCCAATTATTGATATAAATGACGTTCTAATAATGTAAGGAAATTGTTGTTGCCTAATAACATACGTTACTATCATTGTGTATCATTTTTGCTGTATTTTGTACTCTTTCGTATTGTTCATTTCTGAGAATAATGTTACTAATGTACCGGGTCGATGTAAATTACCCAATGATGCCATATGGAGTCATCCTAAATCTTGTACAAATAATTCACTAAAAAGCAAAACAATTGTGAATTCATGTACAGGGAACTCTTTTGATATTAAATTCATGTCAAAATATATTTTTTTTAACTTTCAATTTAATTTGGGCTGGAAAGGGTTAAGGAACCCTCAGATTCATTGTCGCCCTCACATAAGCCCGCCATCGATCCCTATCCTGTGCAAGATTAATCCAGTCTCTATCATCATATCCCATCTCCCTCAAATCCATTTTAATATTATCCTCCCATCTACGTCTCGGCCTCCCCAAAGGTCTTTTTCCCTCCGGTCTCCCAACTAATACTTTATGTGCATTTTTGGATTCGCCCATACGTGCTACATGCCCTGCCCATCTCAAATGTCTAGATTCAATTAATTATGTCAGGTGAAGAATAGAATGAATGCAGTTCTGTATTTATAATAATGAATTATAACAATAAGTTCTAAAAAATCTTCACATTATGTTCTGAGTTATTTTGCAAACGAATTTACCTATTTTGAGATAGAATTCCAATGTATCACTCAAAGTAATATTTTTGGTGCGAAACTTACTAGAGAATATAACTTGAAAATTCCATTGCCAAAAACAATAGTAATGACTATCTGTGGAAAATATACTGAAAGGGAAAATAATTTTCAATAGTACATTACTGGATGAATTGGAGTTTTTAATTTATCTATACTATTTTTGGGGTGTTGCAGAATACCTACATTGCTTTCGTATTGAATTAAGTAAACTTCATTACATACGTGGCACAATAAAGAGAAGGTGAGAAAAGCCGAAGTGGAAAAAAAATGTTTTAAGTGTTTAGTTGATGTATTTCTCATTACGGTTCTGAATGTTTGGTATTAGAAAAACAATTAGTTGGGAGAGAAATGGAAGTCGCTGAAATTCAATTCTTTAAGACAGGCATGCGAAAACCCTGCACATTGTGCAGTCGCGCACATTGTGCAGTAGTCTCTGTGCGATGTGCACTTTCTATTCCCCTACCTGGAGGGAGTGAATCGCCTTGGAGAGGAACGCGACAGGGCTATACAGCCTGCAACAGCATATCAGCTTTTCTTTCAGTAACGCAGTTTCAGTACGGGTGCTGAATTGGCTGTGTCTGTGAATGAGTTATGATAATTAAAGTGAGGAGTACACAGATAACGAAGAAGAGAAATTACGAATCATATAACATAATTGTTATAATGTTTTCCTCAGCCAACTATAATTATTTTAAAATGAAAGGCTTTCATCAGCCCATGTCGAGGTAATAGTCTTGTGACAGTTTAGATCAGATTAGTAAAGTTCTCAAAATATGATATTGCTAGCGCTTATTTCTTAATCAGTAATCTCACGGTAAAACGAACTTGACAATGGCGTTGTTTTGGAGTCTGTACTAACACAGCCATCAAAGATTAGATGACTTAAGACTTTCATTACATAAGATGGTAAGTAATGAGAATATAGTGCGGAATACATGTGAGGCTCTTGAGGTTGTAATGAGCGAAGAAATCAACTATTTGCAAAGGAGAAAATTTTCTGGAAAAATATATAATGGCAAATTTTCCATCTCACGTCACTATATTATGCTAATATACTTACATTAATAAACCTTTAAACCTGACGTAAATAGAATATTGTCGCTTCACAGCTTGTGAACTACACTTTTAATTTCTTTCAGTGACGCTTCCAACTTGTCGATACTTGCTCTCAGCTTTCCAAATAAACTATATGTGAATTTAAATTCTAAGCTTAATTTATATCATTTATTAATATTAATGTTAATTTATATTGACACACAACAAGGAAATTATTTCAGAGTAAAAAACTTCACAATGTCCTACTGCATGTAATTAATTGGGATTATAATATTTTCTTGAACATTTGTACCAATAGTCCCAATAAAAAATAATGCTCGACGAAGAATGAAAAAGTGGGGTCTATTACTTTAAAATAATTAGTACCTACTACATAAAATGAAATACTTGTTCGTTTTTTTTTTGTTTCGAAATTACTGCAATATTTTTTTCTTCAAATACTATACAAAAATCATATTATTAAATTATGCTTTACAAACCACTATTTTGTGAAGTATAACTGAGTAAGTCTAACGTTTCTTGTATTACAATTGTCAAGTATAGACACTGATAATAACCGTGTTTTTTCCTTCTGCTAAGTGTGTTTATAATCTCAAAATGGCCATTTAATCCAACCCTAGAAGCGCAGACTAGATTATTGTACACCCCTCCAGCTAAGAAAGCTGGAATGATGCAGTCTGCACAGACCGGCGATCCGCGCACAAAACTGCAGATTTAGAGTCTGATTTCTTGCATGCCTACTTTAAGATATCGTTCATTGTGGACTAACAGAAATAGAACGAAGAAATTCTGTCCAAAATTAGTAATTTCTAGCATATAAAAATTTCATATTACAGGGAAAACGGGTGGACTTTATAATGCATAGTCAAAGCATTCTACTGAAATAATTACAAATCATGCTGGAGGTAGCATAAGATAAGAAAAACTTCATGAAGTAACAGGAACTCTTCACCAATATTGGGGATATGATACATGCTCAATTACAATCTCGTCGATATATACCTTGAAGCATTCATACAACCTCCGTAGATGAAAACTAGTTCTGTGTGAGCTTCAAAAGAAATGCCACCACGCACAATAAAACTACTGATCCACCTTGGAAACTGAGAAGTGCACAGAAGATGCATTGAGAAAAACGTTCTCCCCATCTTCTTCACATTCTTCCACGACCATCTGGGGATCGTAAATCAAACCTCGATTCATCTGTGAACAGTACTCGTCGCCATTTCTCCAGATTCTAATTAGTGTTATTGGGAGCAGAACGTAAACTTTCAACACGATATTGTTGAAGGAATTCTGGACTTTCAGCTGATCTTCAAGATTTCAGTCCAAATTCCCCCAGACGTCATCTTACAGTTCTCTCAATCAAGTTAATTTATCTATTTTCTGGAGGATTCTTCTGCTCTCGACAGCTGTGAAATGACGATCTCTCAATGTATACAGGACAATACAGTGGTCGTCACGAGCTGAAGCTGCTCGTTTTCTCACTGAACCGGGTCTCCTGGAACTAGACCTATTGGAATAATTTTCTGTCTCTGTAAAGCGCTGGTACACCCTTTATGCGGTCGATCGAGGAATCCCGAGAACTCTAGTCACATAACGTTGACTTTCCTCATATTCCATTAATGAGAAACACTCTAGCTGAATCGATAGACTTAGCGACATTTATACACAATAAAGTAACTCAAATATTGTCACAAAACGACTTATCAGTTTGCAAAATTCTTCAGTTTCGTTTGAAATGAGCGTTAGAATTTTATATACAATTTGCAAGAGGAAAGAATAATATTTTCACATTATTCTTGGCTATTACGTATTCATTGTTACATATCACGAAACAAATGAATGACTAAATGAATTGCAGCACATCAAAAACTATTTTCACAAAACTACAATTGACGAAAATTTTAATTGGCCCGGTTTTTTTTTTTTTTTTGCCGGTGGGGTTTTATTTTTTAACAAAATAATCTGCCTTTAATGAAAGTGACCATAAAGATCCAGAATAAAAGCACTACAGAATAATTTAGAAAGACAAAATCGATTAAATACAGGAATTAAGTAAAAAAATCCAGCGAACTGCAAATCCAATAGAATCATTAATTGTCAAAATATAAATGGTAATGTAATATTTGGATTGAATCCTTAAGAATATTCAATAAATGTTTTGAATTTCAAAAAATCAGAGACCGAGTATTTTTAAAATATTACATGTGAATTTAGGAAATGTGCCACGTGCACCAAACAAAAGATCAGAAACACTCCAGTGACTAGTGGGAATGTTATATTTCTCACTTAAGTATGGGATGTAGGACTCATAAATGGATTTCTTCTCCTCATCAACGTGCATCCCTTTCAAACCGGATAGTAGGATCAAGAACTATTCTCTTAGATTTTTACCACGCAATAAGAAATAACAGAGCCTTGTAAAGTGATAATGTCATCTGCACAGAGCTTGCCCTTTTGTAAAACTATTGTCTTGCTTTTAGTTGGATTTATGTGAAGACCAATATTTCAGTTAAGCTACTTTGAGCTAAATCAACAAGCGATGTAGCATTTGCTTCAGTACTACCAATTAAAGCAAGATCATTAGCGAAGACTAGTGCAGACAAATGAGGTAGTTGATCTGATAAAGAATAGCCATATTTAGTAGAATTATAAAAATCAGTCAGATTATGCATCACATGATTGATTGCCAAATTAAAAAATATGGGTGATAACTGAGAACCCTGTTTTACGCCACAATTTAAAGCTATCGGTTTTGTTTTTTGAAAATGTGATTCAATTTGAATAGTATTGCCTGATAACGAAGAAGAAATTAAAAATAATTGCAAATGTACCGTATGTTAAAATTTTCATATATCCTTGAATTCGTAATAACTATCAAACCTTTGTAATGGATATTGTAGTAAAGGTTCTAAAGTTTATATTGTTAACAACCAACGACCTTGTTCCGCCATCTTAGGTTGCGTCACAGCACTAGGCATCTGACCCCGATTCTTGGGGAAGATGATCACTTTTTTTCGGAGTAAGATGGTAACTTGTTGCAAGAGTTTTATTTTTTGTTTTATTGCAGGGAATGTGTAAAGATTACGTCAGATCCTCTGATAGAAGTCAGTGGATTGAGGACAGTCTTCAACTTGCGATGGAACATGTTATAATAGATTAAATGAACTGTTTTAGAGCATCGCAAGCATACGGGATTTCTTACCGTATCCTTAAACACCTCCTAAAAAGAATGATGGCAAAAAAATGTACTTGACTGAATTCATTGTGTGCAAGAAGTGATTTCACGAGTCTTGCACACGGCAATAAAATGTGTGCAATGACTGTGTTCCTAAATAGTGATAAACGAGTGAGAAAGTGTCCATGAGCTTTAGATTAAGTCAATTTTATTATATACATGTATGAAACCAAGTTCAGGTAAAATACATATATCAGTAAATGTGTTAATTGCATTTGCCATCTTACCCGACAATCGGGGAAAGATGCCTACAATGCAGGTAAGAAGAAAACCTGTGTCTGTAAACAAGGTAATCAATGTTTTCTGTTTTGTACCAAAAACATAGTTTCAAAATACCTTTCAGACTTTTATATTGCAATATGAAATTCAAAACTAAATGAACAGTATTTTACATTTTCAATTAAATAAAAAGTCAGGCATCTTCCCCCGATCCACTCTAATAATTTTTATCACAACTCTTATAAATTAAAACTGTCCGAATCCGTTTCGGAAGAGAAGGCACAAAAGAAAATTGTAGCATTGCACTGATAAAATATAAGGTTAGGAATTTCGTTGCTTTGAGATGCCATATGCGAATAGTAACGCGGTCCGGGCCGGGGGACGTATCAAACTTAATGCCCCAAAGAACCTTATGAATGACTTCTTCAGTAACGGTAATGTCAGGTAAATCACTATTAGAAGCGAAATAGGACAGTGGCGAAACATTTTCCGGACAAAACACATCTTCAAAATAATCAGAAATAACATTAAGAGGCGTTTTACAGCATTGTTGTTTGCTTGATTTTCGTAAAATTTGTCGGGATATTTTCCTTCTTTAATGTTATAAAAATTATACTGCGCCAACTCATATTCGTATTTTCTTCTATTTACTTCCCTCTTTCGAACAGATTTTCTAACAGGATTATTAGATGATTGAAAATTATACTTACGGGGCGTTTAATTTGCGATTTTTAATATATAGCTGGATGTTGAGGGCCAGGCAATTCAGTGGTTTCTTCAAGAAAAAAATTTAATAAATCTTTCGTTAATAGTTAATAGTTCCAGATCATTAGGACAATAAAGGCATCAACTATGGTAGGTTGTTTAAAGGATGTTGTTCGAAGGAACAAATATATGAATATTAAAATAAAACTAGAATCTATAAAACATGTGTTAGGCCCATTCTCACTTATGCTACTGAAACATGAGCTGGAGCGAAAAAGACTGAAAAAATGTTGACAATTATAGAAATGAGAACCTTAAGAAGCATCGCAGGATACAGCTTACAAAACAAGAAAACAAATAAGGAAATTAGAAATATATGTGATGTACAAAACATAGTAAAAAAAATGAGTGAAAGCAAGAACAAAAGGATAGAGAGACCGCGTATTGAAGATGTCGTACGATCGTTTGCCAAAACTCGCAATGACAGAAAAACTAGACAACCCTAGACCTCAGGAACGACCATTGAAACGTTGGCAGGAAAGCTGGTCACCTGCCTCCGAACACAATAGCACCAATTGAAATAGAACAGAATTAAATTCTAATTTAGGAAGAAGAAGAGAAGAGAAATTTTTTTAACATGTTATAGAATTAAATAGCTAAAATACATACTAAAAATATGATATTATTATTTTCATTCATGTAAAGTAAACAATGAATTGATGAGTAGTGAAAGGAACTATCTATACTTTGTGTGGTTTTCAGTAAATTGAAAAAAGTGTCGGAATGTTAGGTTTTTAATATTTATGTTTATTTTATTTTTCAGAGAGGTGGAGAATGGATCACTCATATTAAAATTTGAATGTAAATATTAATTTTGTATTTTACTGTAGTTAGAGAAAAACATTAATTCATTGTAGTTAGTTTCTTTCAATTCTGCATGAAAGGACCAATCAATAAATTAGCACTTCAGATTAGTTTGTCATTATTGCAAACAAAATTAAATTGCAACTTCGTAAATAATAAGCGGACATAGCGTTAAACAGATTAGACATCATTATCAGAAAGAACGTCCTCTACTAGGAAAACAGCCTGATCTAATATTATTTACATTTTGGAATTATAAATTCTTAAATGTTTTCAGTGACTCTTGTTAGTAAAGTATCGATTTTTAATTTCATAACCAAAGAGAAACAAATAACCACAGCTTATTTGATTGGAGAAACTGAAATTACTTATATTATAAGCACGCACTCTCTATATCGTCAGTTTATTTCTAAAACCTAGTGAATTCAATTCTTCGAAAATGTTGAAATCTCTGTACGTATATTTTTAAAATGCGTCTTCTGATAACACCTCGTAAGTATGAATGAATGAATGAATGAATGAATGAATGAATGAATGAATGAATGAAGTGCATTTATTGATACACAATTACACAAACTCATGTACACAAGATCCTTCGCACGAGCTCGTACGGCCATTCCTACTATAACTATGCACAATTTGAATCTTCAAAGAAAACAAAAATAATACTACTAATAATAAAATAGTAAAACAAGTTATTATTATTACTACCGTTATCATTAATTATCACAATTACAACTAATCTAACTTCATACCAAATTTCACAAAAATAATACAAATAAAATAAATGTAAGATATGAAGAAGAAAAACCACACAGTGAAACATATATATATATATATATATATATATATATATATATAAACAATTCAATTAAATTCCTTATTGAAACTTCAATAAATATTCCAAGTAATAAATAAAGATAATACATAAAAACATATACACACGCAATAAAAAACAAATAGAAAAAAACACAATAAATACAGAAAAATATTATTTCCTAATTACCTCATTCGCTCAGAGTTAATACTACTCAGTACAACACTAATAAATAAATCTTCCCCTTACTTCTTCGGCCTCCTTCCCCTCGGCCACTTTCACTCTCAGCTGTCGAACGTTAGCCATAAATTTTCACATATTCTCACAGAATTTAGCGTTATTTAATATATCGTATTGGAAGTTTTATTTTCAACAATAATGTAACTTTTATTCCTAACTTTAATCACACACCCGTCAACAATGGGTATTCCGCACAACACAGCAACACAGTAGTCGTTATTGCACTCCACCGAACGACAATGACAATTCTCGTGTATTATTGAGAAGAACAACGATGTACTCCTAATTCCAACTATGTACTCCTAATGTTCACAAAAAACTATGTACAAAACAAGACTGTCAGTTCTCAGTTCACAGTTCGTTCGCCTTGGCTATTTCTTCTAGCTCGCGCACTCAAGTTCGCTGTACGTCGAACCCCAAGCCTTCCAGACAGTTCACTGCACTTCGAACCCAAGACGCGTTGCCTTCGCCTGGACGCTGCCACAGTTACTTAAGTTCACTGCACCTCGAACTCAAATCCACTGGATACGTCTCCGCTAACTAGCTCTCTCGCAGTTGACTGGCTGACAAACTAAACTAAACTGACACACACTCGCTTTTTTTTACTTATTAAATCACACGCTCTCAAACCTTCGATCCTCGTGGCTTACAGAATCTTCGGGAACAGTCTGTTTCCAGACGTTTCCTTTCCCGTCTCCTCCGCTCCGCGTCGAAACCGGAGTTCTTTCCCCCTCTCTCTGCGCCGCGCCCCAGCGCCCGCCGGACGCGCGCGTAGGCTCCCGAGGCAACGATAATCTTCCAGCACGGTTGCCACAGTATGTTGCCAAGTGCCACCTGCTAGATGTAATGAAGGACTCTGGCAGGAATCGTTTCCTCAGAGCTTCTGTCGCTTCACACTCCGATAAAAATATGGTGTGACGTCTCGCCTCTACCGCGAAGAGGACATATCCTCGCCCCTCTTCGTTGATTTTAAGTACCCTCCAAGCTCCTAGACGAAACCAGGTTAAGCCCAGTCTGTCTTCTCTGCTTCCTCCATAGAAGTATAACTCGTTTCCCCAATTTGGTTTGATCATCGATACCTCGTAAGTATAAAAATGCTTCTATATTTTCGGTCTTACTAATAAAAACTCTATATACAGACGTTTAACTGTCTTATACTTATACAATGAGTAGCTCGTTTATAAGTCGTGTGTAAATTCCTTACTAATAATCACTACATACGTCGTGTATAACAGTATAACTGTTATACAGCTACGTCATAGTTTCGTCATTACTTCGTTACGAAAGGTAATAGAATATCTGAGGTTCTCTACTGGATCCGGTAGAGCGCTCTAGTGTAGAGTGTTAAATATCGATAGTACAACTGGCTCTAATCCATTACCACACTACATTTTGGTCAAAGAGTACAAGCTACAGCAATATTATTCTAATAATTCTATGATCTTTTGTTTGTTCTTCTGTGGTTACAAGGTAAACATCATCATAAAATGACAGTCGATACGAACAGCTGTTAAAGGGGTGGCCATTTTTTCCCTATATACAACGCTTAAACAAGGGGTTTCGTGTATATAACTACCGCAAAGCAATTCCCATTGTAAAGTTACAGCCTGTTTATACGTCCATAGCTTATTCACGGTTTATTCTGTCTCAACTCTGCATATGTTTCGTATAAAAACTATACACGGTTTATTAGTAAGACTGTTTATGTATATACCAAACAAATGCGTAACAGTTGTTGGCTGGGGTATAAAAAGAATAAGAAGTTATTTTGTTCTTTTGTGTAATTTCCTCAAATGCAGTTATGAAGTTTTAAAAATAAGTCAATGATATGCATTAATGTACATACATATCCTTAGAATGTTAGACACTAATGACTAAATTACTGAAATAAGTACACAATTCGCTAGTTATTTGTACTGCACTTAATATTTTTATTATGAAATAGGAAAGTATTGTACTAATTTGTTACTGATTAAAGTTTGTACATGCATGAAGTGAATACCAGTGCATTAAGCGATTAATTTGTTTGTAAAGCTATTGTTTTAAAAGCTCAATTTACGAACTGACAACCGTGTTTAAAGTTGTATTTTACGCGCTATCATAGAAAAATATGATCTTTGTACTGGAAATCAATTTATCTACGTCAGAAAATAAACTGCGATTCTTTCCTGCAATTCTATAAAACCATGCGCTAAACATATTAGATGAATAATTTCATGGGAAAACAATTTTCAAAGTTTCACCTGCCTTCTTCATGAATAATGCTACATCAATCATTTTAACTGAAAAATTGTTCCGTGGCTGGACATCGAACCCGGAACCTTTGGCTAAGCGCGTCAACGCTCTACCAATTGAGCTACCCAGGAACTCTATCAGCCCCCAAGCACAGTTATTCCCTTTATATCCACATGCCTCAAGTGGGTTAACAGAACGTCAGAGATTCAATATTCACTGCACACTTTCTGTGTGATTGAAATCTGTGGTTTTCTGTTAAGAAACAGTAACGTGTATTATACAAATCTGGCTTTCAGGTATAGCTTCCTGTGAATCTTTATAGGTAAGCTATACCTGAAAACCAGATTTGTATAATGCTGCATCACTTAAGAAGAGGACAATATCACTGGCTTTTACACCATCTGGCCATAGACAGATTAATTACTGAACAGTTTTTCAACATCTCTGACTATAGCAGGATATTTTCCTACATAGATTCCATCGTCCCTATAATTACGTTAGAAATGAATCACCCACCACGTCTGTTACATCGTCAATGGACATCCAAATTGCCTTTCTACTTACTTCATTTGAATTGTTTCAATTGCATTTTCGTAACATACAGACATATAACTTTTCCTCGAAATTGATTTTCTTGAAATAGTTTCTCTTATATAGGGTAAACTATATAGTGATTGACCATTTAGGCTAATGATTAATAAAACAATGAAATAGCGAAAAACAATGGTAACTTACTGAGAGAAATTTAAAGGCATTCTGTCAAGTGAAGATTCAGAAACAAATCAAAATGAATAAACGAAAGAAAAAATAAAATTTTAATGCAAAGGTAAATTAAATAAACACAACTAGTCCACTTTTACAGTTATTGACCTTTTACTGCACAGTTATTGACCACACACTTATTAGTGATTGACCGTCTACTGCACAGTTATTGACCACACGCTTATTAGTGATTGACCGTCTACTGCACGGTTATTGACCACACACTTATTAGTGAATGACCGTCTACTGCACGGTTATTGAATACTCACTTATTAGTGATTGAATAACACATTTTCACATTTTTTCATTTTTTTCTTGTCTGTTTCGTTTCTCTTGTTCTGATCTTTCTCATTAAGAACTCTTCGCCACCGGCGTAGCTCTGTCGGATAAGGCCTGCCGATCCGGAGTTTCGTTCGGGCGCGGGTTCAGTTCCCGCTTGGGCTGATTACCTGGTTGGGTGTTTTCCAAGGTTTTGCTCAACCGTAAGGCAAATGTCAGGTAATCTATGACGAATCCTCTGCCTCATCTCGCCAAATACCATCTCACGATCATCAAACCCATCGACGCTAAATAACCTCGTAGTTGATATAGTGTCGTTAAATAACCAAGTAAAAAAAAAATAAAAAAACTCTTCTCGCTGCCTTTTCTCTCATCTCTTATTCGCTTCCTTTCTTCTCTTGCCTCTTCTTCCATTTTTCTCTTTTGTGCCTTATCAGAAGCAAGTGTGTGTCATTTCTCTGATGTTATTACAAATGGCTTCCCCAGCACTGGGCAAGGACCAAAGGACACTTTTCCTTCAACGGGATATTTGTTTCTGGACGCTAAGGTTGCTTTCAGGAAACCAAACTTCTTGGCAGCTTCATTGAAATCAATTCCACTGCGGGCAGGTTCTATAGCGTTTCGTAAAGCTTCCTCTGTATCATGCACTTTACCTGGCTTAGGCATTATAATACAGTATCAGTCCTGTAAAAATCCCCATCATTTAACCGATAACATATATAGAATTGGAGCAAATTCGTCGTTATTCTAACAAATAATTTATAAACGACCAAGCACTGTAGTTTGCGGATATTCACTTTATAGTGATTGACCACGGGGCATTTTATGTCATATAAAAATTTTACAAAATAATATTCTGTGGACGGAAATCTTATACCTTTCCTCACACTATGAGTGTGAAAACGAGCACCAGAATTTATGTATTCTTTGCAGAATAAATAAATTATTGTGTGCATTATTCTTAGCAATTACTCTAGTTACTTACACTTGTTTACTTTCAATTGCATTTCCAATCGATTTCAGTGCTCTCAGACAACAGACACTGACTCAGCGGGATGAACAGCGACAACTAACCACAAATAAGGGTTGTTACTAGAGGTATATCGAGCAAAAAGTGAAATCACGATCGTGGTTTATTCACAATATTACTTGAAAAAAGGAAGCAGTCAATCACCGTATACTGGTCAATAACTACCTAGTTTACCATATTTTTCAAAATATTTTACTAGGGTGGATTTTCTAATTTCCAGAAAGGAATTCCAGCGTCGATTTACAGAAGCTGGGACTCCTGTTGTGAGTTCCGGATACAACTTTAACTGTCTTACTCTTTAATTGAATGTAGTAAGATAGGGGTAACGAACTAAACACTCAACCAGTTTTAGATTACATTGTTCAATATCAATCTAATTGAAAACATCATTTGGAAAGAATGAGTAATAGTAGACTCCCAAAGGCAATTTATAATTTTGTACCACATGGCCAAAGATCTGTGGGCCGTCCTGCTAAGAGATGGCGTGAAAATTTTATGTGAGACCGTAACAGGCCATGTGGCCTAACACTTGTCAGGCAGAAGAAGAGGAAGAAGAAGAAGAAGAAGAAGAAGATAGGGGTAACTTTCTACTAGTGTAAGGGGTTAGGATATTTGTATTCTTTTAGAATATAAGTTTTTAAATAGGCTCTATGCTAGCTATATCCTAATCCATTTTGAAGAACATTTTTCTAAATAATTGATTCTGTTGAAAATATATTCACCACCCTTCCTGTATTTTCATGTTAGTTGCATACCGTCACCTCCAATAAAGTCACTTTAAGCGATGCTTCGTAGTAATTTATAAAATCACTCGAATATCCTACAAAATGAAATAGAGCAATTAAAAAAACGATGTGAATGCTGTGGTAGCTATAATGTCTGCTGCCCTAAATTGATACATCTATAGACTACTAATAATAAATCTGAAAGCGAAATTTCTCTGGTAATTTTTGCTTTTCCAAAAATAATTGGTGTTAACATATATAATTAATCATCCTGAAACCGAAAATGGCTTTTTTGAAATTTTTGTTTATATGTATGTCTGTCTGTCTGGATGTTTGTTACCTTTTCACGCAATAATGGCTGAACGGATTTCGACGAAAATTGGAACATAAGTTCGTTGTAACCTAGATTTTAGGCTATATGGCATTCAAAATAATTTGTTTAAAAGGGAGGTTATAAGGGGGCCTGATTTAAATAAACCGAAATATCTCGCTTATTTTTGATTTTTGTGAAAAATGTAACATAACAAAAGTTTGTTTAAAAATGATTTCCGATAAGTTTTATTGCATGTAAAATTTTGATATTACTGATATTTGTCTGGTTGTCTGGATGTTTGTTACCTTTTCACGCGATAATGTCTGAACGGATTTCGATGAAAATTGGAATATAAATTACGTTCGTTGTAACTTAGATTTTAGGCTATATAGCATTCAAAATTCATTATTTAAAAGGGGGGTTATAAGGGGGCCAGAATTAATAAAACCGAAATATCTCGCTAATTATTGATTTTTGTGAAAAATGTTACATAACAAAAGTTTCTTTACAAATGATTTCCAATAAGTTTTATTCCGAGAAAAATTTTGATAGGACTGATATTTAAGGATATACAAGAGTTTTAAAATAAAAATACAATACATTTCCTTCGCCACCTCAGATTATAGTGTCGTTGTTCCGTAACTTCTAGGTGCAAAATATTATTTTTTTTTAGTAGGAAGAAAAACAAATTTATTCATTCTATGGCAGTAGTGCATAGGAGATCGTGAATTCTTACATTTTCGAAAGAAAGAAATATTATTAAGTTATATACAGGATGTTTCATAAATACGAGTCATAATTTCAGGTATTTCCCACATGTAGACAATCAAAATAGTTCATTACATCATGTATCCGGAAATGTTCAAAATGTCCACCTCCTGCTTGAATACAGACCTCACATCGATGTCTCATTGACCTGCGAACACGGTCCCAAACTCCAGGAGTATTGCGTATGTCCTCAGAACATGCCACAATTCGATTCCGAAGGAATTCCAAATCAGGCACCGGAGACTAATAAACCAATGATTTTAAATGGCCCCACAAGTAGAAATCGAGAGGGTTCAGATCACGTAAGCGTGGAGGCCAAGAAATTGGGCCACCTCTACCTATCCATCGATCAGGAAACCGATCCAAGTACCGGCGAGCCGTACGACTGAAGTGTGCAGGAGCGCCATCATGCAAGAAGTGAATGTGTTGACGATTGATCAGTGGAGTGTCTTCTAAAACATGAGGTATGGTGTTTTCCAGGAAGTTTGTGTACGCCTGCCCCGTAAGTCTGTTTACAAGTACATGGGGTCCAACTAATCGATCACAAATGATACTGGCCCACATGTTGAGGGAGAACCGCACCTGGTGATGAGATGGAACAGTTGCACGTGGGTTTTCATACTCCCATACATGCTGATTGTAGAAATTTGTCATGCCATCTCGTGTGAACTGTGCTTCATCTGTAAATAATACTAAGGCAGGAAAGTTCGGATTTACACCACACTGCTGCAAGAACCACTGACAGAACCTAACTCGTGCAGGGTAATCTGCTGGTGACGGGGCCTGTACACGTTGCAAATGATAAGGATACAATTGATACTCTTTCAACAGTCTCCAGACAGTCGTATGAGGAACATTGACTTGCAACGCTACCCTTCGTGTGCTGATAGAAGGAGTCATGTTCACAGCCTCCAGAATCTCCTCCTGTACTTCTGGAGTTGTAGATCTTGGTCGTCCCCTTCCCAAACCAGGAGAGTTAAATTTTCGTTACTCGCACAGACGGTAATGGAGACGTACAAATGTCTTGCGATCTGGACATTGTCGCTGTGGGTACCTCTCCTGGTACAAACGACGAGCCAGCGCAGCATTGCCGTCCGCCTTACCGTACATGAAGTGTATCTCTGATTTGAATACATGTCGCACAGTCTAACGCCTACACAACACTGAGTGTAACCTTCGCCTCGGAATGAACTGTCAGAGTGCCCTCTTAACGTCTCCTTTGACGGCAACGACCTGCGGAAAGAAAAACGTTCCCGTGAATTTCAATGTTGTGATGGCCAGAACTCGGAAATAAAGCATTTCCGGACACATGTTGTAAAGAACTATTTTGATTGTCTACATGTGGGAAATACATACCTGAAATTATGCCCCGTATTTTTGAAACAGCCTGTATAGTCGATTGTATTATTTACTGCATCATTATGTTATTTATTAGAGCAAAAATCTGAAAATCGATGTGTGACATAGGAGTTATTGCAGGAACGACGACGATGGGTACAATGAAATCAAAACAAATGACTCCGTCTATTTAAGGCTGCCTTGACGTTTATCAATATTAATATAGAGAGAATATTTTGTGTGTTTGTATGAAGTAATCTCAGAAGCTAATTAACCTTCACTATTTGAAATTTCTAGTTTCCCTAGATGGATGTAATGCTACAAATGAGGACTGAGGTAAGATGAAAAGAAATCTGTACGCACAGAAAACTTGATATTCTCTGGAAATATTGTATAATTTAATTATTGCAACTTTATTTGGTCCACATAAAATACTCTAATTTTATACACTCATTTTACCATAGAGATCAGTGGAGCTGAGTTATTTTAAAAGGTGTCATGAAATGGCGTTCCTGCGCTCATAATTTACCCATATTCGTTTCCTGTGTTTCTTAAAATAATATTTATGTAGGGTACCTCATTTTTTATTTGCATGAACAATGATATACAACTGAACGAGTTGGCTCAGGCGGTAGCATTTGAGACACGCATTCGGGGGTCCCGGGTTCAAACCCCGTGGCCGACCAATCTGACTGAGGTTTTTCATGATTTCCCTTAGTCATAAAGGCAAATGCCGGATTGCAAAGATACATGCCATTATTCATCACCGCCTCAGTTACCAATACCAAAAACATTAATCAAAGTCTATAATCAGTTACATGAAAACAAGCCATCTACAACACACAATAGAAACAGGAACTCAACAAGAGTAAAAATGGCCTGCTGATATACCCACACATTCTAAACACGCGACATGACCACAGATGTTAAGGCGTGGATAAAATAAACTTAACAAAAAAAATGCACAGTAAGGTTAACATAAAAATGATCTTCGTACACAATCAACTCTATTAATTTGGAGTGATTTATTAAAGGATGCATTCAAGACTAATTTAGAAAAATGTTAAAACGAATTATATTTGCACCAAATGAGTGGTCTCTGCACCAAAATGATAGCATTTTAATTATTTAAATACAATTTAAATTAAGTACCATATTAAACGATTTATTCTTCTATCAAACACGAATGTTCCCTGGTCCCAGTGTTCTATTTTAATTATGTAATTACTTTATATTTATTTCTAATAAGTGCAGCGGAGCGCACGGGTAGAGCTAGTTTTCATATACTAATATTTAGAAAGCAGACAGATTCCTACTCCATCTTCTGCGCTGTGGTGTCAATTTCACAGCGCTACCAATGTATGAAGAGAATATGCCATTATGCAAACATACATTACTTATAGTCTATACAAAACTAGAAAAGTATTAACAGTTCAACGACTTCAAAGCGTCACTATGGCAACCACTCAAACTAGCCAATCAGAGACCATGAACACAGGCCGACATTGCCGACTGTTTCGCAGCGAGCACGTGGTAGTCAATTGCTTTGCTCGGAGGTATTGAATCTTCGTTACTGTGTTACAGCAAGTATTGGTATTCTGTCGTGGCTATTGGTTTCGTAAATATTTTCTTGTTGAGGAAGGTAGAATTAGTTTGAGTTTAGTTTTAAATTTAATTTAGTTGTTAGTGTATTTGTAACGCGATTTATAGTGTCCGTGTCGCTATGTCACAGGGCAAGATTCCTTCAGCAGCGGCACAAAACGAACCACGGGCTCAGACGGAGAAAGGAGTACTACAAGGGACAGCAAGAGGTGTAGAAGTAACGGAAAAGATGTTCCTTTTACAAGTCAGGGGAGAGAAATGGTTTGTAATGTGCGAGACTATTTCGAGAAAGAAGAGACAATGCCAGGCCTCTTATTCCTGTACAACAGGTGATAAATAGTACTGCAGAGGCTCTCATAATAGGACAGAACACCATCGTTAAAATAGGAAAGGAGAAATTTAAATTGAATGAGCAAGAGGATGGATCTTCCCGACTTGAAACCCCATGAAAGAAAGTGGAAAAGCGGGTGACAAATTTAGATGCCTTTCAGGAGGATGCAATCCGGCGGCATGCATATTTATATTACCGACGGAAGGAGCATCCTACGTTAAAAAAGTTGCAAACTTCGCTTCCAGTTGCTGATCTTTTCCACGGCAGTGTTTCTTTTTTGCACACTCTCTTAAAGAATTTAGGTTTCAAGTGTAAAAAAAAAACCAATGATCATATACTCATAAGGTATTAATGGACAGAACTTATCGCTTACACACTACGTACTATATTCGAATTCATTCATACGTTTATTATTATTATTATTATTATTATTATTATTATTATTATTATTATTATTATTATTATTATTAGTCTTGTCCAAAACTACCGTATGATACAAATTTATGAGTTTACGATTTCATGTTAGTTCCGACAGCGACACGGCGGCAGGAGGCGCAAAGAGTCGCACTGCACCAGACCCACGGACTCTGCACTGCACTAGCCACTGTACACTGCACTACCGCACAACTTCACAACTGAAGTGACTTCCCGCGTGTGCGAGAGAGAACTGTCAATACCCTTCTGGTTTTGTACAGACTGTAGCTATCCTCTCATTTAACCCAGCGTTTCTCAAACTGTGGGTCGCTGCCATTTTTTGGTTGGTCTCGGAACGACTCGTCAGGTCTACAAAACAGTTTAAGAAACATTTTTTTAAAGCTATCGTTATCAACATTCAATTAACTTCTCAGCTTGCAGTGAACATGGGAGTAGTAAACCTGTCTGCTTTCAGTGAATGCGAAACTGAAATCAAAACTAATACAGAACACCTGCAAAAGTGAGAGATACGATTTAATTGAGATCGATAGCAGTATATTTGTATTATAATGTAATTATAATTGACAAAAGTCAACAATGAGTTTCAATCAGCTTGAAATTTAAATCTAATAATAGGGAATGAAATGTTACTGCTAATAAAATTAATACTTTCCTCAGTAGTTTCCTGTTGTGTCTTTCTTCTGGTGTTTGTGATTTTACATAAAATTCTCAGTTAGTTTTTGCTACAAAACAAAACCGCTATGATGGCTGACAGGCGGCAGCCTTTGAAGCTACACCAAAGAGGTTGACACACAATGATGAGGTCATAATATGTTCTGCTGACAATCAGATTTGTGAATAACTGTGATTGTTGTCAGAACAGATATCAAAATAACTTCTTCGAGCCAGTATCTTTCATTACCGACCGTCAATAATAATAATTTTGCTTTATTCTCATTCATCGTCAGTCAGTCTTCGTTCAAGATTTAATG
Source organism: Periplaneta americana (assembly GCF_040183065.1). Lineage (NCBI taxonomy): Eukaryota > Metazoa > Arthropoda > Insecta > Blattodea > Blattidae > Periplaneta > Periplaneta americana. The sequence continues at coordinate 13,596,356 of NC_091125.1, read as the reverse complement.
AGTGTGGTTCCGTTTTAATATTTCACGATGGATGCGTGGCTTAAATCTGGAACATTAAAAATGAAAGTAAACGTGATAACAGCGCTTCTTCATTTCCGAGTTTATGGATGTAATTAAACTTTGCACTGTTTATGTTCACTATTGTTGATTTTGGCTGTGATCAATAACAAAGACAGACCGCTCTCGTTTGACAAGCCGAATGTTAACCTAATGAATGGGAAACTAACAATCACGGGAGAGATAATGAATCAAGTGTTCCTGCTTCGAGCTCTGACATAAGTGCGACTAGTTTGGCGATTGACGCGAAAAGAAAGAAGCAATATCAGTGTATGACGCGAACTACTACTATATTTGGGGTTGTAATTTACGTGGTATGGTGATAAAGATGTACCCAAACCACAGTGTGTAATATGTTACGAAGTTCTCTCAACTGCTTCCATGAAACCAAATAAATTATGAAGGTACTTAGAAACAAAACATCCAGATGTTAAAAATAAAAGTAAAGAATATTTCGTTCGCGCATTAATGCGACTTAAACGGGAAAAATCTGTTGTATCTAAAGTAGTGTCACTGAATTCAAATGCTTTGGAATCATCATATTTGGCTAGTTTGCGTATTTCTAAAGCTTTTCCAGCTTTATCAATACGTAAACTAGCCAAATATGGTTCCTCTATAGGTGGGGAACTGACACTTCCTATGGTTAAGGATATTTCTGGCTTTCAAGGGTAAAGTCCTTGTAAGACTTTTCGAGCTTGGACAAGAAGTTTTACTATTTTTTAATGATTGTAAATAAGTCCGTGGTTTTGTTTTAGATAACAATTGGCTGGCTACATTGGCTTATATGACAGACATATTTTGCAAACTAAACGAACTCAACTTGTCCCTTCAAGGCCCAATCATCACTGTGTTCAGAGCTTATGGTAAAGGCAAGTCATTCCTGAAAAAAGATCAATCTGTGGTTAGAGTACGTCAAAAGTTATAATTTTTCTGTTTTTCCAGCCTTAGATTATTTTCTAAGTGAGAATGATTTTTCCTTACCGTCTGATTTTTGTGATTCTGTTGTATCCCATCTCCCTGCTCTCACTAATGAGATTGAAAGTTATTTTCCAGAAAATTAGAGTGAATTCAACTGGATTCGAGCCCCATTTCTATATTTCGAAAATTCAAACTTGTCAATGAAACTAAGAGAACAGTTGTGTTATATTAGCTGTGATTCTGACATTAAAACTACATTTTTACAATAACTTTTTGGATATCATTAAGGCGTGAGTATCCTGAACTTTTGAATGGAGCAATTAAAGTTGCTCATAACGTTCACAACATCACATCTTTGTGAAAAGGGATTTTTTCTTTAGTCCAAGTGAAAAGCAAATACAGAAATAGACTTGAAGCACACGCTCTCATTTACGACTCAAATTAACTGCACTTGAACTTAACATACACCAGCTTATGCAGACACGACAGGCCCCTCCATTAGTTCGGTGAGTACAAAATATTTTAACGAAATTGCAACATATGCTCAATTAGAGTATTAGAGTAATATAGTATTTTTCTTATTAACATACAATCATACAGTATTTACTTTTTAATCAGTGATTAGGGTGTACTAATTTAACTTATGGGTCGCGTGGAATTTACTGTCCTTCAAGATGGGTCCCAGACTTTAAAAGTTTGAGAAGCACTGATTAAACCCATTCTAACCTTGTCATATACCTCAGGGCTACTTGTTACAGACCATGTCTTTTGTGGTGGACATTAGAGACTAAGGTAATGATGAGTCACCGTTGTGGAGTAATGGTTAGCACAGCTGACCGTGAAACGAGCACGCCCGGGTTCAAATCCTGATTAAGATAAATTACTTGGTAGGGGGTTTTTTCGGGGTTTTCCCTCAACCAATTGAAGCATAATTTCTGGGTAACTTTCGGCGATGGACCTCGGATTCATTTCCCATATCATCATCATCGTCATTATCATCATCATCAGCAGCAGCAGTAGCATTCATACCATAGCCCGGGTTAAATTCATGTGCGGAGTGCTGTACTTGTACAAGAGCGCGACCGTTCGTCTACCGAATCAATCACAGAATAGGAGTGGTAAGCACAATAAGTCTCAGGCCGCAGTGTAAGCCTTTGGGCCCTTCCCACGTATAAGACAAAAAGGTAATAATGAAGATAATGAAAAATGCTTTCTTCAATTTCATATGTGCTGGGAAGGTGGTGTATAATGGTGATGTAATTTCTTCCTAATTTCGGTGATACGCTCATCATTTAATAAAGTAAGTGCAATCTTCATAACTTCATCGTGAGATACCCACTGTCATCCAGCGAACTGGGATTTGATTTTCAGTAGGTAGATCCATTGTTCTGTTATACTAAATCGAAATGTTCATAATTTTATATTGCTCCTTTTGCTTGTATTTTCTTTTCGAGCAGGGGCGCTGGCGCAATAATAATACTACCGTTAATATATTTCGAATTCTTGACGCAACAATGGTAAGGAAAATGCCACACTACATCTATTCTCAAATTGAATTTTAACAAGCGTGTCAGTTGAGTTTCTGGCGTGTCTGTGTCGATACACAAGTAGTTTAACATTTAAAACAGAGGCGACGCAAATGGATCAATTCTGCGCCGCGCCCCCGGTCATTAAGTGTCATGTATACTAGTAATTTTGCCGTGTTTCATGTTTCTGCCTGTGCGTATAATACCGTACATTACAAAGCACATTACTAAAAAAATCATTACTTTTTCTTTTTTTATGTCATATATTTATTATTATATAACATACACTTTATATTATATATCATATTTTATATTGTATATGACATAGTTTATATTATATATTCTACAATACATATTTGTAGGCCTATAGTCTATAATATATATATATATATATATATATATATATATATATATATATATATATATAATTCATATCCAAACATAGGCCTACAAATACTCAGCATCTGGTTTTCTAAAGAATGATGAAGAAATTCAGGCAGTGATGAATGAAGTGTCAGGACAATGACGATCCTCCTTCTGATGTAGATGAGAGGGAAATTATCAATAATGACGTTGCAGATCACAATTCAGACTCTGAAATAGCCTACATAGGCTCTTCTTACGACGAGGATTTAGAGGATAATGACAATTTTTATGTTGGGCGAGACAAAGTGACCATGTGGCGTAAGACTCCATACTCCCCATGAAGCAAAACAAAAAAGAACATCGTGAAGATTTTTTCAGTGCCGAAGGGGAATGCGAGGATAGTAAACAGTCAAATGGATGCTTTTTCTTGCATCATGAATGATAATATAATTGATCATATTATTCGCTGTACGAACCTGTTTATTGAAAGAAAGCAAATTGATACTAACTTTACCAGAGATAGGAGATTTAGGGAAGTGTCGAGGAGTGAAATAGTTGCTTTTCTTGGTTTATTGTACCTGATAGGGACTAAGAACAGAAGTCACACAAACGTGCTAGAACTATGGTCTGGCATACAAATTTTGAGAGCCTGCATGAGTTACGACAAATTTTTGCAGATTCTCAGGTCCATCAGATTCGACGACAAAAGCACGAGAAGTGAGCGTACCGAACTGATAAATTAGCTGTCATTCGTACAGTACTCGATTCATTCACAGAGAACTGCAAAACGTGTTACAATCCTGGTGAATTCATCATGGTTGATGAAAAATTGGAACTGTTTCGTGGCAGATGTAATTTTATTCAATACATTCCCAACAAACCCGATAAGTATGGGATTACAATTTTTGCCCTATGCGACGCTAAGACTTTCTTCACATCCAACATAGAGGTGTACTTTGGGAAGCAACGTGATGAACCATTCCATGCTTCTAACAAGCCACTCGACATTGTAGAAAGACTAGTGCTGCCATTTTCTGATTCCAATAGGAACCTATGAACAGACAATTGGTACACAAGCAATCCATTAGGTTTATCTCTGTTGAAGAAGGGCATAACATTTGTAGGAACTTTGCGGAAAGATAAAAGGGAAATTCCAACTCAATTTCTGCCACACAAAGATCGGGCGGTAGATTCAAGCATATTTGGCTATCCGAAAGATTTTACACTCGTTTCTTATGTTCCGAAAAGGAACAAATCAGTTATACTGTTGTCCACTATGCATGACCAAAGAGTGATTGACAATGAAACAAAAAATCCTGAAGTAATTTTAGATTACAACATGACAAAGGGAGGTGTGGATACTACGGACCAGATATGTGCAACATACACTAGCGCTTTTTTATGCTTTGCTAAATATGGCAGGTATCAATGATTACGTTATTTTTAAGGCTAATTTGAAAAATAGGTCACTTATTCGGAGAGAATTTTTGAAGAATTTAGCTCTTCAACTGATGAAACCCTTGCTCTTTGAGAGGTCAATGACTGCTTTCTTGCCCTCAGATATCAAAGTATTTCTACAGTTGTACAAACCTCCAGAAGACGAATTGCATCAGAATGTAAACGAACCTCCAATGAAGAAAAGGAGTAGGTGTGTGCCTTGCGGCAGAAGTAAGAATAAGTGGACACAGATGAAATGCAACACCTGTCGGAAGTTTGTTTGCCGGGACCATTCAAAAATGATAATTGTGTGTGAGGAGCGTGGGAAAGGAAGGTAAGATTCGTGTGTTGGGGAAAACTGATAGGTTTCATCAAGCAAAAAAGTACATCTTATTGATATGTACCAGTAATGTGGTCACTGTTATTGACAAATAGACCACGAAATGTACAACAATATTGAACATGTTTGTAAGTAAATGTGTAACTACCACAGTAAAAATAAAAATAAATATAAATAAATATAAAAATGAGATTAAAATAGCCTAATTAAATTTTTTTTGTGTTTTTTTTTCATTAAAACTATTTAAAATTGAACTAAATGACTGGAGAACCTCAACAAAAGAACTAGAACACTAATAACATTATTTCGACCAGAAAGAAGTCAATACAACATATTATTAAAACAGTTATACGTGAAATAAGTGAGTGGTATCAAATTTTCGCCGCGCCCCTGCTCGTGTTACAGAAGTTGGCGTCCCTGCTTGAGGGTTAAGCATTGCCCCGGGTCGATCTAAACATATAAACCGGGACACTCTATAGCTTTGAGTTTTTAGTATTTGTGCAATTGTCACAAGGGTGAGGATCAAGTAGGTTCAAACTTTGCTGCGAAACAACTTCATGTTAATTCTGATCCTCTTAGAAACACGTTTACGTCTATTCCATATAATTACTAGTCATTGAGACAATTTTTTCCGATTTTCTCGTGGTAACAAGTTTTTGTGTTTTCCTTATTTATAAAAAAAATTGCTGTGGATTAGGTGCTAATATTTCATTGTACGGATATAGCGCATTTAGACCGATTCCTGGTACTGAATTGAACTTTATTTCCCGCCGCAGATAGCAGACGTTTATCCGTCTCAAGCACGGTCATGGCAGAAAATAGAGTTTCAGAAAGATACGAGGTGAAAAACAAATAGTTAAGAAATATGATTGCTATTTCATATAGATTTGGACATTCATTTTTTATTCTTGTCCATAATTTTCAATACTCATACATTTAAAAGTACTTTCCAGCTCTTTGTCTGATGATAATAAATTGAACAAGTTCAAAGGTTTCTTCTTGGGAATGGGCGTTTCCTTGTATTCAACCAATGGGCTCACAATCCACATGTTTTGTTGCAGTGGGCTTGCAGGAAATTTTTATGGTCCCTCATAAACAGCAGTATTCTCTATACCGAATATTGAAGGACTTAAAATGCTGAAGAATTCCCGATCATTCAAATAAGTGTCTTGGTCACTGACATTTGCTACACAGATGCAATTTACTTATAGTTTAGAGTTTAGAGACGATCTGAATCTGCGCTTTTCGATACAGTCACGAAAATCATAAGAATATTTCCACTATAAAATGTTTACTCGCGAAAAATACTTAGAAAAGTAAACTGACAAATTTCAGGAAAATATCTCGCGACCCGGTATGCTAGGACGGCCCGGCAGTTGAGAAACAGTGTTATAAATATAAATTAACAGACGAACCGATTGAAACTTTCTGACTGCATCCATTTCGCTATCACTTCAATTGGCCCCCGAATTAATAAGCTAACAGACAGAAAACAGGAATAAAAGTCTCACTAGCCTCGCTAAAATCTTAAATATTCTCAGGGGTAATAAAATATTAAATAAACTAAGGACTAAGATTAATTTGTTCAATAAATTACAATTACTGATGTATTAATGTACTGCGTTTTTAAGGGGTTAGGTACAGCTTATAGCAGTAAAATTTTTGGAAGTATTTAACATTTCTTTCCTCCATTACTGTATCTTGTACAATAATGTAAATGGATATGTGTAAAGCACCGTCCTTCCGCTATATGAAAAAAATATTGTTACGATTTAAAAAGAATTACTTATAAGCCCCATGGCCTTAACACTGCCAGTATAAATAAAGAATTATTATTATTATTATTATTATTATTATTATTATTATTATTATTATTATTATTACTATTATTATTATGTTTCACCTTTATTTCTACTGTGCTACAACAACCTAGGAAAATATTATTATTAAATATAGAATTATTATTATTATTATTATTATTATTATTATTATTATTATACGCTATTTTTTTTCAAATTTCAAAATGGTGGCAGTTTAATGTGCAGTGATGAAACGTTTCCTTCATAACTCATGTACTTGTTAACTTTTTCATGTTCCGTTTTTTATTTTGTTGTTGACACTCATTTTTACAATATCATGCTCATTCAGCTACATTCCTCGATAAATATATTTTTTTTATTTGTGTTAGAAGAAAATACTGATATTTGACCATTTTTTTAATGAATGTATGTTTTATCAGACGATCTATCAAAGGTAGAGAAGTGATCTTGCATCATAGTATAAATATGACATGCATAAATATATAAGGTCCCTGAGTCAAATAACGCCATGTATACCTTTAACGACACCCTATTAATTTTTGTTAACGACACAAGTTTTCGGTAGTGCACTACTGTAGCCTGCATTCGCTTGCAATCTAGTGATGAAATGAGTTACTAGCTGTCCGCTGACATTTACGAGTGACATGATATTCCATCATTTTCCTGTTGTGTGTTGATAGTGAATGGCTGTTCTTATATCAAGGTACGAGGCAATATTTTATTTTGTGTGTTGAGCAAATAATAACTGTACTAACTATATATTTTCGTGATCCTTAACCATTCTTCTATGTATAGAAAGTATTTGCTATCTACAAAATTTGAAAATGTTAGAGAAACAGGCATGTCATGTTATCAAGTACTCTGTAGCGCTTTAACGCCATGTGGCGTTAAAGGTCTACAGACAAAATTTTAGGTTATGTTAGTACTAAGGCTACTAAGTACAGCATCAGCAGACTATTCTGGCTAGGAGAGGTGCAAGAAAGAGCATCTGGTTGCATCTGAGCATGCAGAAAATATCACAATAAATTTATTGTTACATGCGCTAATGCTCTTTGTACACGTTTGATTATCTTCAAAAGCCAGCCTTTGTAGCCGGAGTGGGAGACAGATATGCTCTTGGAACAGAGACTGTCATGAGTGCCAAGGGCTCTATGACAACTGCTGTATTCGTCCATTGGCTTGATCAATTAGTCCGATATAAGGTGGCAGGAGAGGTGTGTTGATACTTGATGGAGCATCATCTCATCTGGACGCAAACATTACAAGTGCCACTGATAATTACGGAATCACTCTGTATTACCTTTCCAGTAATACAACACATGAGCTGCAACCCATAGATAAAGTGCAAGCACTAGTTGGATGTGTTTTATATGTGAAGAAGATCGCGTTGAGAACATGTTATTATGTTCATATTGTGCGAGGTATTTACATGATAAGTGTGAAAACATCAGGAAAATCACTAAGCTTTCAACTTACAAATGTTCAGAATGTGCAGTGATGATACTGGTTCAATTGCTTATCGAACTCTTAATTTTTTTCTATTTTACATAACTTAATTTTTTTGTTTTACTTATTGGAAAACATTCATATTAAACTAAGGTAAATGCTTTTGTGTTTAATAACTTTCTACTGTGTCACATTGTCTCTTTTTAAAGTAAGGAGTCACTGGAAAACATATTTTCCTAATCCATCTGGTGTTTCAGTTTCAGATCAAGGATCTTTCATTACTATTGAGTGATTTGTAATTTTATTAACAGAAACTCAAATTTAGTTGCTTAGTTCAATTTGTGTTGCTTAGGAAAAATAATTCATTAATAATTATAAGTGTATAGGTTACTAGAAAATAGGTGGCGTTAATTGGACAACCTGTTTCTAATAACGCCAGTTTACAAAGTTTTCCTATTTGAGTTCTAATTCTTGTTCGGTATATAATATATCCATTTTCATTGTGTAATTTTGTAAAGATAAGATTACAGTTTCTATTTCATAATTTTCGTGTTTGTACATAACATATTTCCAGAGCAAAAATTACTGAAGTGTTAAGGTAGCGTTATTTGGTACGTATACCTTACAAAAAATTTAATCACAGAATATTGGATAGTTATTAAGTTATGTCGGAAACGCTTAATCATTGCACAGTGAACTGAATTAAAAAAAAACATGTAAATAATTTATTTTAATCGTAAAAATATTTTTCCATATAGGAGAAGGACAGTGTTTTACACATACTAATTTCTATTATTGTACAAGATGCAGTAATGGAGTAAAAAATGTTGAATATTTCCAAAATTTTACTTCTGTAAGCTGTACCTTAAATTCGTAATATTAATTAGTGTTGGAACTAGTGTTTAGAAGTGAAAGATTCATACATTTTATGGATAAAATTACATAGATTGCATAAAAAACCATTTGGCGTATGTATGTGATATAAGTGTTTCACCGTCATGTTACATCGTTCTGCTCCTCAACCTTCTCAGCTGACTTCTGTGTTGAGTTACAGTGCGTACGTAATCATTCCTCCCATCATCTTTTCTTTTTCAGACAAAATCAATTTAATAATATAATGATCAATGTTATAAATTTTATGCTTTCGGTGGTCAGAGAGGGATAATATGTCAATGAAAATTAGCATAAGTTAATTAATGATGTTGGCTTGAGGAAACCACGAAGAGAATTTTATTAAGCCAAATTATTTGTCAACATGTCACACCGTTTTCAGAGTGTACTAATACACTTTAAGTCTTAGCATTACACCATATTTAATTATTAATATTTCTGTTATTTAAATGTATGAACTTTAAGAAAACTGGAAAGGTAATTACGAATAAATTTGTTGGGACCGGGCCCTCGTCTTATAGAAAAAGAATTTACCGCGCCGCGGTCTCTCAAAGGTTAGAACCACTGGCTTATAAACTTATGTTTTTCTGTCGTCATAAGCCGTGGCCATGCAATGTGCTAACGAAATGTTCAAGAATTACCACTACTTGTGAAAGTGCAGTGTTTTCTCGGAAACTGTCAGGAGTGAAGTTGAAACGTACTGTAGGTTATAAGGCTTAAAATTTGTCCTTTTTGGTGCTAATACGTAAATCTCCATTATTTTCTAGCAACGACAGTCTCATGTATCTAGTATAAAGATATTTATCAGTAATTATTGTTGGGCTGCTTACCTCCGTAATATATGTACAGTAAATCTAATATAACTTACCAACATCGCAATCAACATGGTGCTCGGCATCTTCGTCCAAGTCGAACACAAGTACAACTTTCTTTCGACACACGGCAGTATTAACATTCTAGTCTTCAAATGCCTTATTTCTAGTCTCTGAATTGAATTAAGAGCATTTCCATGGTTACACATCTCAACAAATTGGTGTTGCACAACGTCACAAAAAGGAACTCGCATTTTGGCAACGTGTTTAAAAGTTACATACTGGTATAGTAACAAGAATGCTGAGAGATAAGAAAAGAAGACAAGTTCAGATGAAAATATAAAGAGTAACAGCGGTGCCATATTTGTTCCCTATTCGTATGTCAATGACACTTCGGCAATTAATAAGACTAAGCCTATTATCCGCAGTTTCTAACGACACTTTCTGGTTGAGTATTAGAGAAGGCCCTATGATCTTAAATCTGTCAGGTTAAATAAAACCATTAGGCTATTATTATTATTATTATTATTATTATTATTATTATTATTATTATTATTATTAAAGTAAGGAATGCACTATCACCTACACTATTTAACTTTGCTCTAGAGCAGCCGTCGGCAAATTTGTACTCACTATGACATCACTGGACGCAACCAGGAATACATAAGATGTAATATTAATCGAGGAGTATAGAGCACTCCGTTCGGATCCCAGTGGCGGACTCTCAACACAAGCATCTGACGTAGACTACAAAATATTGATTTATAGATGTACAGATTATATATTGTTTCGCTTTTATTTCTACTATGCTACAACAACCTAGGAAAATACGTCACAAATTGCCAATACAACTCGTAATACTCAACCAGCCTTAATCAGTGCAATACATATTTAAATTACGAATATTTGCACTACACTTGAAAGATTCTCCAGCAATATTCTTCAGTTAAGTTTTAACGACTAGTACATATTTATTTAAATTTAGATAAACATATAAGATAAAGTAGCAACTCAATTTATGAGCTAATTTAATTCAATCAATTATAATTAATTTGAGATAGCTAGTAAAATGATGAGAATTAATTTAATATAAGTTTACTAGAATTATGTTTTATGGAAAAAAAATATAAACCTTAAATATATTTATATAATTAGAATATTAATGTAATAAAATTTTGCCATTATAGGTTTTGTATTCTATCTAGAAAAATTAATGATAATAAGAATGGACAGATGTTAGTTTCATTATAAGTAACAAATATTAATCAGTAATTATTCTGTTAAGTAAGAATTTATTGAATATAGAGCCAAACATAGCAGCTATGTAGGATAGCGGCAGGCGACCAAGGATAGGACAGCATTTTAAATATATCTAAGCTAGTCTGGTGTGTTATACAATGACATCATTTTATGTCCTCTCTTATTTCCAGCTCTCTTAAAAGCACGTTACTCAGTGGCGGTTCTTGTATATATTTTCTTCATGCTTGGAATAACTCCTCTCCTGTTGTATTTCCTTTAAATGCAATGACATCGAGCAAATATTCTTATACAGAGAGATCCTTCGTAACTTCGTGAGTGAAGATTACCAAATTCTACTCTATCAATATCAATATCTGCGTTTCCACCTAAAACGAGAGATTAGACCACTGTTTATTCATATTTGATTTTATTTCTCGTTCAGCTAGTGTTTCAATATCCCTTATTCTCCTTTGCATTGTTCGTGTGGATAATTTCATACTGTTAAAAACATCTGATTTTCGGGACAAATATTGTAAGCAACTTTATTTTGATATGTTTTAATGAACTGTCTTTCATTATAGCACTTCAATGATTTTGCTATTTCCAAAGCAATAACATAACTTGAATGAAGTTTCCTTTGACTCAGCTTATTTCATCATATTTTAGTACCGAAACTTTTATTTCAATTTAGGTTATTTTAGGTTTTAATTGCTTCGCCCCTCCAGTCCTACGAAAAGAAAACTATGTTTATACTTATTTCCTACTATATACATTTCCGTTTACAATTACATTAGATATGTTGATGCTTACCTATGATTTCGTGATGATCTTATGACGTGCCGTAATGTCGGTAGATGTTTGATTTACAAGTGCCTATTAGAATTTTAGAACACAAGAGGCATTTACATTGTCACCACATGCAGAGAAAATACTGTTCCTCCCATTCTTCCTTAAACACACGTTTCCGAACATATGTTGAAGGTTTGAGAAAGAAGCAATCTAAATCTTATAGATAACTCGCCACTGATAGATGCCTGTGTACTTCAGTTGTAGGGGAATTGAGCGGAAGAGAGGGCGTGAAGCAAAGACAGTTTACTGCGCTGCCCCTGCGACGTCACTATTCCTAGTGATCACGACATTTTTGCCGATCCCTGCTGTAGAGTATACCATTAGGAAATGATGTGAATATGTTAGGAGAAAATCCACAAAAGATTAGGGAAAACACGGAAATTTTACTTGAGGTAAGTTAAAAGATAGATATGGAAGTAGGCCTAAATCCCGAAAAGACAAAGTGTATGATTATGTCCCGTGACCAGAATATTGCACGAAATGGAAATAAAAAAATTGTAAATTTATCTTTTGAACAGGTGGAACAATTCAAATATCTTTAAGCAAAAGTAACAAATGTAAATGATATTTGGGAGGAAATTAAACGCAGAATAAATATGGGAAATGCGTGTTATTATTCGGTTGAGAACCTTTTGTCATCCAGTCAGCTCTTAAAAAAGCTGAAAGTTAGAATTTACAAAACAGTTATATTACCGGTTGTTCTGTACGGTTGTGAAACTTGGACTCTCATTTAGAGAGAAGAGCAAAGGTTAAGGGTTTTTGAGAATAAGATGCTTAGGAAAATATTTGGGGCTAAGAGGGATGAAGTTACAGGGGGAATGGAGAAAGTTACACAACTCAGAACTGCACGCATTGTATTCTTCACCGGACATAATTAGGAACATTAAATCCAGATATTTGAGATGGGCAGGGCATGTGGCACGTATGGGCGAATCCAGAAATGCATATGAAGTGTTAGTTGGGAGGGCGGAGGGAAAAAAGACTTTTGGAGAGGCCGAGACATAGATGGGAGGATAATATTAAAATGGATTTGAGGGAGATGGGATATGATGATAGAGACTGGATTATTCTTGCTCAGGATAAGGACCATTAGCGGGCTTTAGTGAGGGCGGCCTTCCGGGGTTCCTTAAAAGCATAAGTAAGTAATTATTATTATTATTATTATTATTATTATTATTATTATTATTATTACTGTTACTATTTACAGATGTTATAAGTGTACGGCAGTCATTTCCAATTGGCCAACTAGTGACGTCGCAGTGCGTTTCCCCTTTCGGAGCAGAGCTGCAAGAGCACTTGAAGGAGGATAATGTTGTGTCTCCGCTATTTAAACATCTCCATCCCTTCCACGGCCACTCCTCCTACGTTGCCCTTTTACATATAATGCTTCCCCTCTCAAGGAACTCGAGAGAAGCTGAAATGCCTGGTGTAGATATTCAATGTGGGCGATAAATGGCCGATAAATTTTGCGTGAAGCCCTCTGTGTAGAGGGTTCCTTTACCTGTCGTATATCTATGACACTGGATTCACAGCTTCTTTCTCAGAGAAAATCCTGCTAGGAATTTTATTTCCTCTGAAAATCCAATGCTCTAGGCTGGGTTTGAATCCGCGAATCTAGAATCCAACATGGTAACCATTAGGCCTCTGAGTATCACAGCACTGATCTAGAATTATATATCATAATGAAGTTATAAGAAACAAACTACAGGTTATTGAAACATCTTAGTTTGCAGATAACCATAAATATGAAACAAAGAATATATTATGGATTTTAAGGGGACACTCTAGTAACTTTCAAAACTCGTACTTTATTTCACACAATTCAACCAAATTTTTAGAGTGTGTTCCCATTGAGATTAGATTGAAATTTGAAAGGCATGTTGGTCCGACAAGTTAACAAATTTAAAGAAACAAATATCAAGAGTCCTTCAATAACTGTCTATTAAAATTACCAAATATTACATAGGTTACATGAACATATTCTGACTAGCGCTTTCGCTATAATAATAGCATCTTCAGGTCAGACTTTTGCGATGTTATGCTTTTCATATAAAGACATGGATAGACAAGTAACGTCGAAAAGTGTTAAAAATACATGACGTAAAAATATAAAAATATAAAAATACAATGATAAGAGAAATAAAAAAGACTTATGAACAGTCTGAAATATATATATATATATATATATATATATATATATATATATATATATATATATATATATATGGTAGTAAAACCTTCATGAGGTCTCAAAAAATACATAAAAATATTTGACATGTGTGCAGGTGATGGATCACAATTTGGTAAAAAATATGCAGCTTAAAATAGCGACACAGACAATAAAAAGAATAAATTAAAATATTGCTTTGGATCAGTCACCACGACGTAGCAGCACATTGTAAAATCTGCAAAAATCAATAATAAGTATTTAGTAAGGGATCAGTGTAGGACCAGAAAAAGAAGTGAATTGACGATAAAATACTTACAAGGTCTTTGGTCTTGGCGTAATAAAAGAAAATGATGTCTGGTGTGTGGCGTGGTGGTGACTGGTGCAATGACACGGTATAAGAGACACGTCATGACGTAAGTGGAGGGGGGGGTACGTGCCGCAGTGAGAAGAGTTTCTATTGGCTAATTTAAATAAGGGGTTACCGGAACTAGGTAATTGTTCATTAATTAGTGGAACTGTATTATTAAGCGATTTAGCTATGTAAAATTCTTCACTGAAGTCTTTTTTATTTCTCTTATCATTGTATTTTTATATTTTTATATTTTTACGTCATGTATTTTTAACACTTTTCGACGTTACTTGTCTATCCATGTCTTTATATGAAAAGCATAACATCGCAAAAGTCTGACCTGAAGATGCTATTATTATAGCGAAAGCGCTAGTCAGAATATGTTCATGTAACCTATGTAATATTTGGTAATTTTAATAGACAGTTATTGAAGGACTCTTGATATTTGTTTCTTTAAATTGAAATGTTTAATATTTGAAAGTAATTAATAGTTTTTATAATATATTTTAATTACTATTTTCTGTATTTTGGACACTCTGTATTTCAGTCAAAACTAATAAAATTGTAGGTTTATCAGTTTTTAATATGTGATACAGAATGTTTAGAGTAATTACCCCTAGTATCATTTTTATTAAATGTGTCTTAGTTTTGTAATTATTATCTTCAAAATGTATAATTCAGTTTATTTTTAATTTGGCAAGATTAAAAATTACTTTTATTCCGGGCGCAAATAAACTTATACAAAATCGATACTTGGAACTGATCTATGGCATGGTATGTGTGTACCTGCAAAATTTCATAAAGATTGGATAATATTTACTACATAACACTAGTGTTAGAAATAATAAAAAGGAATAATTGGCAATTCAGAAGTACTATTTTTGCTCTATTGTCCATATAAATACGATATTTTTTTTTCAAAAGCAACTGAGAAGCAAAATTGATTAAATTCTTTTGACAAGATGATAGTAAACCTAATAGTGTGGTGTTTTTAAGTAGAAAACAATGCCTAAAATTTTCATGTTCTTTAATAACAGTTTAAAATGTACTCTTTTTTATTTTATTATCCACACAGACATTAACATTTTTTTAAAGCCAAATCGAACAAATTCCTTTGGCAGATGAAAGTACACATAGTAATGATGTTTTTAAGTGGAAAATCCTTATATTTTTTTAAATTTTTTCACCAGAGTGTCCCCTTAAATTCTGGTATTTCAATACAATTCGAATGAAAAAATAGATGTATTCTTTGCCGTTTTAAGACGTCATTGATTGAGTGAGGATGGTACAAGATACTGACGCAATGAATGGCTTCGGTGACAAGAATTAAGTAGTCGCAATAAATAAGACTCTAATTTGGACTCGTAAAGAACGAAAATCACAAAGTCTTAAGCCTGGTTCACAATAAACCGGGAACAAGAACCAGAATGAAAACGAGAAGCAGAGGACGTGAATATGAAAATTTTTGATTCACAATAAACCGAGAACGTAGATGACTATGCATATCGATATGCATGTGAATAACGATATGTAAAGTCGATATTACACATTCTGATGTAATTTGTGTATAATTAAAGCCCGATTCAGACGGTGCGTGTTTCTGTGTTGGATTCCAAGGTGGCTATGCGGATGGGTAGCCTGCATGGTCACTTGCCGGAAGTAATGCGCTCTGGTGGCTCCGTGGATGGCTAGCTTGCTGGATTTCGAGGGTAGGTTCCTTGCTATTTTTCGTGATGATTTGCAGGCTGGAAACCAAAGATGATCATATAATATCACCACTGAAACCATGTCGCCATGTTCGTTGTTTTCCAACTAAACCTGTTTTTTCTATATTCTTTAGTTTCTAAGAAACAACAATTAAATATCGGACTTTAGCTGCTTTGCACTTATGGCTTAATTACTTTATTACGACATTTACTACTGTTAATGTAGGACTTTAGCTGTTTTCCACTCACGGTTTAGTTTCTTTTTGACCATGAGTGTTGGCAACAGATGAAACAGTAGATGATTTTCCAATTTGAACTGTGAAAAGAGGCAGCTCCGTGTGAACAACTACCGTCACCGTAGCCAACACGGGAGCCAGCCAGTCAGCACGCAGGGCAGCCATCAGCGCAGCCACCTTGGAATCCATCACAGAAACATACACCGTCTGAACCAGGCTTAATTGACCAATGACGTTCTCTCATGAATACAAGGCAGCCAACATAAACACAGGTTAACCAACTTCGAAATTCCAACTCAAACATTTCTTTAGGTACGGTAGGTCCATGCATCACAACCTATTTTAAGTCTACCATAACGTAAAATAAAAAGAGAAGAAACATTTGTATTAGAACAAAAATGAACACAACAGTAGTTGTTGAATTGAAGCATGAATATGTAGTGTGTAATACAACCAATACAGTAATAAAATATGATTCACTTACGATCGGTGTTCAAAGATGCAGCTATGGAAAGCCACGTATTCTCCTTCATGTTCTCATCTTAATAGGAGGCGCGCCGCTTATCGTAAACGTGAGGATTTTCCTCAACACTCAATATTAGAATCTCATCAAATAAAACTTGCTCCATGATGCACAGCACAGAACAAAATAATGCATAGGTTATGTCACGGTCTTCTTGCTACAAAATTTAAGACGACAAAATAGCTTTTAGATAGCAATAGAATGAATCTAGTGGGCTGTGATCGGAAACGTGAACGCCAAAGTTGAAACTTGGCCAACTCTCCATTCCCGATCCCGGGCTCCGGCAAGCTTTTCGTTAATTGCGAATGCTCACATTTAAATCTACACATTTTAACATTTTTAATGTTTTCGTTTTCGTTCCAATTCTCTTTTCTGGTTTATTGTGAACCAGCCTTTAGATTCGACTTCAGATGACAGCGAGACTGTAGGTATTGACGCGAACAAGGCGCGGCCCGGGCCTGCGAATAAGGACGCGATGTTTTGTAACCGACAGAAACTTATAATTCGTGATAACCTCTTCATATTTAAAGTAGGAAGTAGGTTACGTCCTCTTTTCAACTTTCTTTAATTCAAAATTATGCAACTTCCTTCAGTCGGAGAGCGAAACCCAAAGCGAGACAATACACCAACATATTGGAACTCAGATAGGTACGAATATTTGCAATAGTCCCGAGACTGTAAGGAATGGCACTTCGTACCTATTACAGTTTTGTACCCGAAGCTAGTAAACGTTTGACAAAAACAAGAACGAAAAGCAGTTAATGCAAATCCACACGATTCTTCTGTGTATCAAGATGAATGCATGAAAAACGTCGATAAATAATCTAGAATCAAGTAACCATGAGGAGCGTTCGTGACACTTGTGACATATTTTTAGAACTTTTACTGCATAATGACATGTTCGGCAGTCAGGAGGGCATCATCAATGTGGAAACAAAAGAGAATGCATTATGTTAGGAACATAATACGTGTCTCCGAATAAATCAATCGACATTGACAAATAAAGCTAGGCCCCAAAATGTAGACCAATGCTCTAAATAATTATAATAAATTAATCATTATCTTGCAAAGAGAATAATAGTGATGAGGTGGCATTTATTTTTAATTGATTTTTTACGACGATTTATCAACTGCTATGGTTTTCTACCGTCTGAGTGAGATGAAGGTGATAATGCCAGCGAAGTGAGTCCAGGATACAGCACCCAAAGTTACCCAGAATTTTACCTTAATGAGTTGAAAAAACTCAATCAGTAATTTGTGTCAACCAGGATTTGAACCCAGACCTGCTAGTTTTACGGTCAGACATGCTAATCGTTACTCCACAGTAGTGGACGGAATTTATTTTCATCCAATTTATTACTTAATCTTCTTCGAAAAATTATTCCATGTCCCTAGCATATCACTATATTGCCGAATTACCAGGCTGAGAATATTTAGACTCTTTTCTAAAGTACCTCTTAGAATTGAACTCAATTAACGAAAAGTAAAGATTTTAAATTGTTAATTAGGTTTTCTACTACGAAATTTCTGATATTTCACTGAGTTAGCTTTAAAATTACAGCTTCCATGAAATTGAGACTATTGGGTAACAATGTTGCATTCGATGTAAGATATTAAATATAATCATTACGATACAAACTGCTATGGTTGAGTCGGCCTGGGTAGCGTAGTCGATATAGCGCTGGCCTTCTGTGCTCGAGGTTGCGGGTTCTATCCGGCCCAGGTCGATGGCATTTAAGTGTGATTAAATGCGACAGGTTCATGTCAGTAGATTTACTGGCATGTAAAATAACTCCTCCGGGACAAAATTCCGGTAAAATGGCGACGCTGATATAACTTCGGCAGCTATGAGCGTCATTAAATAAACCATAATTTGAATTTTTGAATGTCTTTGGTTGATAGAAGGGGTCAAAAGAAACAATAGAAAATCATGAACCCTTGTCCGACTACGTCCTTGTTGACTATTAAAAACCATAAAATTTCAGATGGTTAGAAAATCATGTAGGTATACATGCTTATATTTCGGGGTATACAGGGTTTTTTTTAAATAACGCACAATTGTAATTGAAGTTGAATGAGGGGATTTTGGACAAAGAGGTGAGACACGTCAAACTTTGTAGGCCTATTTAGAAAATAATATTTTTTATGAAAACAAAATACATTTGCGACTATTGTGCGAGTTATGACGCCATTGAGAATATTTTACATGACACTTTTCAGTTTTTTAATATCCCACTCATTAATATAATATGAAAGAGCGTATTTTACTTAGTATTTCATTTGTTTTATACATACACACTATGGTTATGGTTATTATGGTATAGCAGGTGAGACAAGACCTGTCCAGTATTCTTATCACACGCAGTGGCTATATCATAAATGGGTATGGAGGGAGAAGATAGATTTTAGTCTGACTTGTATTTCCGTGTCGGCAGATTCGTCTAATATTAACCAAACCGAATCATACTTCATTTCTGATCGCCCATTCTTTTCCCTCTCTCGAAGCTTACATGCCTGGGGCCCGTTTCACAGTCCTTACAAATTACAAATTAACAATTTACAAATAACAAGTAAAAGATTACAAATGCTTGTAAATTGTGTTTCACAATGCTATTTTATTAGTTTGTAAAGTCTGACGAACTTTACAAAATCAGCTAAAGAAATTTACAAATACGCATTATTGGTTACACACGATCGCCAACGACAGTTTACAAAAATCGCTAAGGAGCAGAGCTAAAGTCGCTGTATTTTTACTACTATCGATACATATGTTTATATTTTGTACTAAAATAGATTATTCTAAGCTTGCTGATTCATATTTCATTAACAGAAAATATAAAGTATTGTTTAAAAAAATTAAAAGTATTTAGATTTTTATATATTGCCGACAATGGAGTTTCATGTGATGTGATTGGTCGAGTATACCAATACGTCTATTACTTGAATGACCAAAGATAGCAGAAAATTCAGTCAAATAAGTAAATAACAGATTTGGTCCACGTACAAATATGCAATTGATAAAATAATTACGATGTCTAACCACAAAATCAGGTTAATGTTTTGTGTTGATCCATCAGTATTTATTAATGTTGCAACCATAACCTCACAAACATTAGTGATCCCATCAGCAGCATAAAAGTTCTGAGCTATAGTAAATAACATTTTGGTGATCAAAAACCTGCCCCGAATTTAACTCTTTTAACAAAATCAATTACCCTGTGGGCACTTTTGTACACTGACATCTTAGAAATTCCGTGCTTATCTGCTAATCCACGGAATTGACAGCTGTAGTATGCATCTAATGCAAAACAATACAGTTCTCGCATTGAGGTTAGGGGCTACGGCATCACTTTTCTCTTTTGGATGTTGGATATGATGTCCCATAACTTGTAGGAGAGAGTCTAGCGAAACGGGACTCGAAACGACTTCAGAATACCGCGTAAGTTGTGTTGCTATTGCATTATTGAATGATTTATTTTTGGTGCAGGGAACTTCTTTATTAAGTGCGAGTATTTATTAAATACAGTCTTCGTATATAAATACTTACGCGGTATTCTGAAGTATAGCGCGGGACTCATTCGAAAACTTTCATTAAATTTATACAATGATACGAGAATTTTACGTATACGTCTTAGTTTGATTAGGCCTAAATTCAATATCTTTGTCTGAGTCATTAGAACTCCTTAATAACATCAACACTGCTTTAGTTTCATTCTTAATATTATCCAGTTACTCAAAAATTAATTTAATAAGTATTTCTTTATTGTTTTTATTCATAATTTGTTGCAATATTTATCAAACTTTACACATCTCAGAGGTATTGTAGAAAATGTGCTAATTTTACAAGTATATTGTGATGTTCCATAACTTGTAGGAGGGATTCCAGCGAAACGGGACTCGAAACGACTTCAGAATACCGTGTAAGTAGTCTCGCTATTGAATTATTTATTTTTGGTCCAGGGAACTTCTTTATTAAGTGCGAGTATTTATTAAATACAGTCTTCGTATATAAATACTTACGCGGTATTCTTAAGTATAGCGCGGGACTCATTCGAAACCTTTCATTAAATTTATACAATGATACGAACGTGTTATTAATTCTTGCCCGGAGAATTTTACGTATACATCTCCGTTTGATTAGGCCTAAATTCAACATCTTCGTCTGAGTCATTAGAACTCCTTAATAACATCAAAACTGCTTTAGTTTAATTCTTAATATTGTCCAGTTACTCATAAATTAATGCAATGAGTATTTCTTTATTGCATTTATTCATAATTTGCTGCAATATCAAACTTTACACATCTCAGAGGTATTGTAGAAAATGTGCTAATTTTACAAGTAAAATTTACACGTTTGTAAAATTACTCTTCATTGTGAAACAGAATACTTGTAAAGTGAGCAAAATTTAATTTGTAAAGATTTGATTTCCTTTGTAAAGTTCAACATTACAAACAAAGATTGTGAAACAGAAATTTACAATTTACAAGTAAAGTTTACAATTTACAAAGATTGTAAACATTGTGAAACAGGCCCCTGGTCTCGCCTCTCGATCTGTAACTATTTTATTGTTGATATATTTTGTTAGTCCTTATATTAAGGAAGCAGTTTTATTAATGAAATCAACATAAAAAATGATATTTTAATAGAAAATCATATTTCCTCTGTCTCGGACATGTTCATGTTCTACAAAATTCCCTTTTATTCTACTGACAGTTGACAGAAAAATAGGTGGCCGATTTGGATGATATCGTTAAAAAATGTGTCTACCTGTTGTTATGTACATCTTCTGTCACCAAATCCTATCTTCGTCAGAATCTCAATTCCCTTATTTTCCTTTAAAAAGTCTTGTTTTATGTTGATTTCATCAATAAAGTTTCTTCCATAATGCAGGGACTAACAAAATAACAATAAAATTGATATCATACTAATGTATTTAAAAATAGGCTTAAGGACTTTACTAATAGACGGTAGTATAGGCCTATTATGCACACTATTTAACTGGTGTAATTGATGTTTTGTTATTTATAGTGTTGTGTCAGTGAAGTGTGTTTGTGTCAGTGAAGTTTTATAGTTTCTAGTGGTAGAGCAAAGTATTTGAACAGTGAAATGATTTGAAATGATACAGAAATCAGGATAGTATCAGTGAAATGTGTCGTAGTACCAGTGCAATGAGTGAGTTGGCAGCGAAATGAGTAGGTTTTAGATCGAACTTAGGGTTAACATACAAATTAGATTTACTTTAAATGTTATTTTAAGTGAACCTGCTTCCTTTAATTTAGGAGTTTTCTTTAAATGAAAAGATGCCTTATATTTTGCATCAGAAAATTCATTGCTTAAAATGAACTCACCATGAGTATCCCCTTTTTTTTTAATTACTTCTCGCTCGAGTTTTGTCTTTCGCCACTAATTAAAAAAAATCATACAATTTAACCAGTCATCTGATTCGGACTCCAAATCCAAGCAGCGAGAATGAATACCTATCATCACTCTTGAAGGTTCTGCCAAGACCGTCTCCAACACTCAGACTTTAATGTAGGTATCGATAGTGGCCAAAATGGCGCCGGTGGCGGTCGAAGCATGATTACCACGTGGTTTTGTTATGATGTTTTCTTGTGTTAAGTACGTCGTGAAATGGGCCGTTCGTGTTGTTTATCGGGTTGTAATTCTAATAGTGGATATGTGTATCATATTTCAGCGTTAATTTCCCGAAAAATACAACTCTACTACGCGACTAATGGTTTAGGTGCATAATCGTGAAAATTTCCAAGTTAAGGAAATTATAGTTTGTTGTTCTTTAGTCAACTGTCCGAAGACAGGTCTGAACCTCACAAATGATACCAACAAGGCACCACTTATGAGGCAACTAAGCCAAGAGATAATTGGGTAGGGTGGCCAGTTCCTATCCTCATAGAATGACAGTGTTATGCATAAAATATTTTGAACCTAGATTCGTTATTAGGTAAGATATTTTTCCTTCGTAAATGGTGATGCTTTTCGTATTCATAGGGAAATTTCGAATCTCACCAATGACGCCTAAAGAACCATATTTCCTAACCAACTTTCATACTGTACAATTACAGTCATTCTAGCGCCCAAAAAGAATCCATATTAACGAAAAGAGGAACTGATGGAGAGAGAAGAAGAATTTTTCAGGGAATGGTGTGAAAGGGAAATTATTAGCACTTTTGATCAGTTTAAAAGTGATGTTCAGGAAAGAAGTGTTCTTTCATTTACGACTGTTGTTTAAGGTGACTATGTTATTTTCTTGAATAAGAAAGATGACAGTGTAGAAGAAATTGCAGCATTAATAACTATATTATAAAGATGTTGAACGGGGAAAAAATATTTGAAACCAATTATCGAAGAAAGTGAAATAAGTCATGAAGAGTTTGGCCTAAGTCTAAAAGTGACAAAACATAAAGAATTGAAATTCAGGATGAATTAGGCTAAGGTTTCTAGGTTGTCAACATCCATCTATTAAAAATATAAAATATAAGATAGTAGATAAGAAATGACGGCCATACCACCAGTCAAAATGGTGCGAGGCTGGTGCGAGGGTGAGTGACGTCACAGGTGGGCGTGGCAAGTGACGTCTCAAGTGGGCGTGGCAAGTGACGTCACAAGTGGGCGTGGCCAAAGTATGACGTCACGAAGGGGGTGGGGCTTAAAGTGTTACGTCACAAAGGGGCGTAACTTAAAATATGACGTCATAAAGTATAATCTAAGAGTTCAAGGTTAAAGTGTGACGTCATACACACGTGCAGGAATCTAATTGAAGTTGGGATGCGACGTAATAATTTTAATTACCCATGTTCATATAAGTTTGTATAGTTAGGGGGATGAAATACACAAGTTAATACATGTTTGAAAGTGAGATGTGAAAATCCCACTTGCTCAATGATGATGTGATTACACGTGCATAATCGCTATCTGCTATGTGTGCAAATATTATGCAAGCTTGCTGAATCACTTCCGGCGACGATGCAATTGCTGAGTAATGATAAAAAACATGCTTTTTATTATGTAGCATAATGATCACTGCAATGTGTTATATTACACACGTGTGGCTTACGTCACGAAGGGGCGTAACTTAAAGTGTGACATCATACAAGTTCATACATGTTTGAAAATCCCACCTGCTCAATGTTGATGTAATCGCTATCTGCTCCGTGTGCAAATATTATGCAAGCTCACATCCGGCGAGTGTCTGAAGACGCACAATTGTTGAGTAAAGAATTCATTGTAAATTAAACACATACATTCTTCTTATTATTATTAAGATTCTAATGTAATGGTAATTTAATTGATAAATAGTAATGGGGAATAGAAAACGGGGGGGTTGTTGTTGGAAATTCGCAAGTGTAAATTGAAATTGGAATGGGGGGCATAAATGGCTGTACTTTAAGCCAATTGCTGAGTAATTGATAAAAAATTAATCTAGCACACTTGTAAATTGAACAGGGTGCGATTTACGTCACGAAGGGGCGTAACTTAAAGTGTGACGTTAAAAATTTCTAATTGAAATTGGATATGGGGGAGGGGGCTTTATAATTTGAAATACATACGTTCATAGTGGCGTAACTTAAAGTGTGACGTTAAAAATTTGTAATTGAAGTTGGAAATGGGGGAGGGGGATAATAATTTGAAATACATACGTTCATAGTGGCGTAACTTAAAGTGTTAGGTCATAAATTTGTAATTGAAGTTGGAATTGGGGGTGGGGGGTAAAAATTTGAAATACACTCGTTCATAGAGGCGTAACTTATAGTGTGACGTCATTCACAAGTGCAGGTATGTAATTGAAGTTGGGGCGTATCGTAATAATTTTAATTACATATTTTCATACAAGTTTGTATAGTTGAAATACACAAGTTCATACATGTCTGAAAATCCCACCTGCTCAATGGTGATGTGATTACAGGTGCATAATGTGCAAATATTATGCAAGTTCACATGCGGTGATTGTCCGGCGATGCAATTGCTGAGTAATGATAAAAACATGTATTTGAAGGATATTGACCACCTGCAACGTGCTTTATTACAGAAATATTGCATGATGCAAATAATATGCAAGCTGTTAATTCACATCCGGCGATTGTTGTCGCGGCGTCTAATGTTACACAAATATTGTATTGATTACATGTGCATAAGCGCTATCTGCTCTGTGTGCAAATATTATGCAAGGTTGCTAATTTCACATCCGGCTATGAAATTGCTGAGTGATGATAAAAAAAAATTAGACAAATATTGCATGATGCAAATATTATGTAATCTGTGCTAATTCATATCCGGCGATTGTTCTTGCAGCGTCTTATGTTACACAAAAATTGTATTGATTAAATGTGCATTATTATTATTATTATTATTATTATTATTATTATTATTATTATCAGGGAACGGATTTATATGGACTAAAAATATATGAAATATGTAAATATATATGTAGTTATTTTTACCAAAATATGGAATTAAATATGGATTTTTACCAAAATATGGAATTAAATATGGACTTAAAATTATAAAAAAAATGACTATGTACGTTAAATATTGGTACATTTTAATCAAACTAAACAAAAAAATATAATGGACGTACCTTATCTTCCAATGTAGTTTCAACAAAACACAATTTTTATTGTCTGTTACCATAACAATAGGTTACAAACATTTCTTTCAAGTGCTGAAAAGTGAATCTTCTTCTATTGTCTCTGAGGATAGATTTATACTGACTAAAAGAGCGTTCGACGTCACAAGAAGTAACTGGTACATAATTCAATTTCACAATGTCTGCTGGGGATAAGTCCAAGTTAATCTTCACTGTTGATTCACCACTCATCACAGCAACAACCTTTTGTAGTTCTTCATATCCAGGGTTTTTTGAAAGTACAGTGTCCACCTTAGCTCTTACTGCATCTGCAACTTTACCTCTACCACGATTCAGTTGTTCCACAGTACTATTTATAATTTCAAAACTTTCAGATAGTGAAAGGTGCCTATTTTGGAGACTTTTGAGCGTTTTTATGATGCATGAAAATGTATGCTGAATGTGAGCTAAGTCATTCTTCACACTTATGTCACAGGTAACTGTTTTCGCAGTATCAATTGAGACTGCATCTTCAGAGTCCAATGCAAGGAGAACATTGTTAATAGAGTCTATATGTTCGGCATAATATTCAACTGCTTCTAGCCATGTACCCCATCTAGTTAAAATTGGCTTTGGTGGCAATGGAATTTCAGGGTACATTTCTTTCAACACGTTAACTCTACTGGGAGCTTTGAGAAATACTTTTTTCACTGATGAAATCAACAAATCTACTTTAGGGAAATTGTCTCTGACCACTTCTGCCACACGATGAAATGCATGCGCCACACAAGTAAAATGAGTCAATTTAGGATATACAACAGATAATGCTTGTCCAGCTTTGACCATATAAGGGGCAGCATCGTAATAAAGAATAACACATTATCGTACATAATACCCTTTGGCCACAGGATACCCATAGCTTCGTTGAACAGTTTAACTATAGTTTTGTTATTGCACTTTTCTAGAACATCACAATGTAAAAGAATTCGTTCAGAATATTGTTCACTTAACAAACCGATAACTACATTACCAACAAGTCTACCTTCTTTGTCGGGAGTCTCATCAATGGAAACCCAAATTGAACTATCTTTAATTTCATCTCTTATCTTCTGTATTGTCTCATCGTAGATGGATGGAGCATACGTCTTCCTAAGTGTTGACTCATCCGGGATTGTATGTTGAGTATATTTTTCAAGGAATTCCCTGAAGACCTTATTCTTTAGTTTGTAGAGAGGAATATCAGCAGAGATGAGAGAACGGCACAGGTCGATGTTAAACTCAGATCTTACATTCGATGTTGTTGGTTGTGTTAAAAACAATTGTCTCTGCTTGGAATTTAGTTGTTTGTTGGCCTGATGTTTACTAGTTGTAATGTGTTGTTGCACCAGGAACTTTTGTGTAGATGATACTGCACACTGACACAAATTACAAAATAATATTTTATTGTCAGTTGATAAACCATCTTCTTTAAATTCTGAAATGTAACTTGTTAGTTTTGATTTTAAATTGACTGAATGACGTACTTTTGGCATATTTACCGTCTTTATAGTATGATTTACAAAACTGAACCTATGTGTACTCTGACTGGCATTTAACTGTTGAGCTGCACAACTGAAGTCTGTTAAAAATTTTAAATTAAATTAATACAGTTTTGTAACTTACTTTCCCATTGTTGATAGGACTGCTAATTTTCAAATAACTCTGATGTTAAAGGGATTACTGAACATGTGTTTAAATCTCTATTGTTGAAATGTATTTTTAAAAGTTAATGGAATTTTGTTTTGTTTTATTGTTAAACCTAATATAATATGGACTGTTTTATATGAAATATGGAAAATATATGGAAATTAACGAAAATATGTACTAAACTCTAAAATATGGAAAAATATGGAAAATAAAAGTAGGATTTTTCAACCCTACACATTGTGAAACATAAAGATAATGCAAAATATAAATTATATTAGCTTTATAAGTAAATATGTATTTACATATAAATCCTTTCCCTGATTATTATTATTCCAATGTAATACATTTTGAGTGGACTGTTTAGTTTATTTAATTTAAGCCATACATTATTACTCACATTAAATTCATCAGAATGTGACATTATTATTATTATTATTATTATTATTATTATTATTATTATTATTATTATTATTATTCCAATTTAATACATTTGAAGTAATATTTATTGGATTGATTTTAAGCCATATATTATTACCGAAAGTATGATTTAGAGTAGTTCGTAATACAGTAATTGTAGCAGTTAAAAATCCCACGTGCTCAATGATAATGTGATTACTTAGACATATATGTCGCATTTTCGATATGTTGTTGTGTTATTGCAACGTTTTCGACATGTTGTTGCGTTATTGCAACGTTTTCTACATAATACACAATGACAAGGACTGAAGGTGAATTTACTCTCCCATCCCCAATGACAAGGAATTCAGGTTCATTCGAAATAATAACTCATTAAATTCATTTTTTTTATTATTACTATCCTCATATTATGCACACTACATACATGTATTGTCCTAACAACCAATTATTATTATATTTTGTCCTTGCATCTCACTTGATCACAACCACTTTCCTGTATACTATGAAAATGTCGCATTTATTTTCTATTTTCTATACACTCAATTGTTTAACAATGACTTCAATATCCATCACCTCCTCCTTCAATGCGCTATGTCTCCTCTTTTCTCCTCTTTTAGTTGTCTTCTGAAAACAATAATGTAAGTTACTCATGTATATGCTCTACATAATCACCATTCAATATCAGAACACAAAACATACATTCCCCGCTTTATAGTTGGGGCATGTTTCAATGCATGTCTCCCGCCACAATCTGTTTTTCCTCCTTTTTCCTTTTTTCTCCTCCTCCTCAACAATTTTCACACTTTCCGACTTCTGTTAAACAAAAACAATCACAAATATAGCCATTTTGAATTACAAATATAGACATACTTCATGTGGGAAAAAAAACTCTTACTGGGTTGTAGTTGGGACAAGCTTCATCACATCTCTTCCGATAAAATCTCATTTTAGGTGCTTTGACATCCATGGCAACAATCTCTGGTTTCTGCACAAAAACAAAATAACGAATATCATCATTAAATATATCATAATATTATAATTAATAAAAGGAACATAAACTGTACTCACCTCTTTGTAAGTAAGACAGCTGGGATCACACAGTTCCCGCCAAACACGTAAGCTGTACTCTTTGGGATCTGTGCATTCAATGCGATGTTCACCGTTACCCAAACAGATATTGCAGTCATATGTGTCCTCATTGTGTTGAAGGTGCATTTATAAAACTCATTTCCGTATTACCACAAGGCAACACCAATGACCAATCCGTATGTTACTGATTAGCAGCATAAATTTTTCTTACCACCTCAGTGTGTACTTTCTCAGAATTTATTATATTGTATTTCCGTGTTCTTTCATATGGTTCATTTAACCACTTATCTCTCACATCTGGAAAATATGCGTACGTTACCTCAAATGGTACTTTATATCATTCTTCTTTCAATATTAGTGGATTATCGATAGCTAGCGCCACATCGTTTCCCATAATTGTGCTATCCATGACACAGCTTTTATATCATTCATCATACAAACATGTATGAACTTGTATATTTCAAATCCCCCACCCCAACTATAATTACAAACATGTATGACCGTGTATATTTCAATCTCATAACACATATTTATCTGCTACAATTACTGTATTACGAACTGCTCTAAATCATACTTTCGGTAATAATGTATGGCTTAAAATAAATCCAATAAATGTTACTTCAAAATGTATTAATTTGGAACCCTAATAATAATAATAATAATAATGATAATATTAATAATAATAATAATGCCACATTCTGATGAATTTAATGTCTGTAATAATGTACGGCTTAAATTAATTACACTAAAGTCGAAAATGAACACCCATCATAGTATCGTAGGTTTAATACTCGTGACGCTGAACGGAACCTCAGCACTATAGCAGGACAATATGCAGAATATGAAAAGGCTTCCCTGAGCGTGAGCCCGGATAGCTCAGTCAGTAGAGCATTAGGCTTTTAACCTAAGGGTCCAGTTGCTACATATACAGAGTGTTTAAAAACAGGAGGCATAATTTCAGATATGTATTTCCCACATGTAGACAATCAAAACAGTTCATTACAACATGTGTCCGGAAATGCTTCATTTCCGAGTTATGGCCTTCACAACATTGAAATTCACCGGAACGTTTTTCTTTCCGCAGGTCGTTGCCGTCAAAGGAGACATTAAGAGGGCACACTGACTGCTTATTCCGAGGCGAAGGTTACATTCAGTGTTGTGTAGGCGTTAGACTGAACGACATGTATTCAAATCAAGAGCTGGCAGAGATACACTTCATGTACGGTAAGGCGGACGGCAATGCTGCGCTGGCTCGTCGTTTGTACCAGGAGAGATACCCACAGCGACAATGTCCAGATCGGAAGACATTTGTACGTCTCCATTACCGTCTGTGCGAGTAACGAAAATTTAACTCTCCTGGTTTGGGAAGGGGACGACCAAGATCTACAACTCCAGAAGTACAGGAGGAGATTCTGGAGGCTGTGAACATGACTCCTTCTATCAGCACACGAAGGGTAGCGTTGCAAGTCAATGTTCCTCATACGACTGTCTGCAGACTATTGAAAGAGTATCAATTGTATCATTTGCAACGTGTACAGGCCCTATCACCAGCAGATTACCCTGCACGAGTTAGGTTCTGTCAGTGGTTCTTGCAGCAGTGTGGTGTAAATCCGAACTTTCCTGCCTTAGTATTATTTACAGATGAAGCGCTGTTCACACGAGATGGCATAACAAATTTCCACAATCAGCATGTATGGGCGTATGAAAACCCGCACACTTCAGTCGTACGGCTCGCCGGTACTTGGATCGAAGGTTTCCTGATCGATGGATAGGTAGAGGTGGCCCAATTGCTTGGCCTCCACCCTCACCTGATCTGAACCCTCTCGATTTCTACTTGTGGGGCCATTTAAAATCATTGGTTTATTCGTCCCCGGTGCCTGATTTGGAATCCCTTCGGAATCAAATTGTGGCATGTTCTGAGGACATACGCAATACTCCTGGAGTTTGGGATCGTGTTCGCAGGTCAATGAGACATCGATGTGAGGTCTGTATTCAAGCAGGAGGTGGACATTTTGAACATCTTCTGTAATGACAACGACCTGCGGAAAGAAAAACGTTCCGGTGAATTTCAATGTTGTGAAGGCCATAACCCGGAAATGAAGCATTTCCGGACACATGTTGTAATGAACTATTTTGATTGTCTACATGAGGGAAATACATACCTAAAATTATGCCCCGTATTTTTTAAACACCCTGTATAAAGGACCCAGTAATTATGTACCAAGGTTTTAGTTTTAAATATAATAGCATATACAGCATTGAAATTTAAACTATAAATTCCCGTCGTTTTTCACTTAATGGTTATTTATAAGCATAATATAATATGCGCATTATGTTTTTTTTTTTCATTGGTATATAATAATAGGCCTACTATTATTACAAGCAGTGTAGGTCTACTTATTTTCGTCTGCGTACTGCTTGAATCCTTATTAGCGTCGTTCCGCTTCAGTTTTCTGTTTTGCGAATGAATAAAAACAATATCGGTTGGTGTGATCCTATAAGCATTACTGCACCCAAGAACACGGCAATTTGCTTTACCTTTCCGCTTTTTGGAGTCATCCATATTTCTAATCGTTCAACCTGAGACGTTAAGTATATCCATACGCTTCAAGCGCAACTCCATTTCTGCTGTCCTGCAGTTAGTAACAACAGTCGCCACCAGAGGAGCTTGCACGGTGCCTATATGGGTTCAACGCGTGTCTCGACCTGTCGACTGCAGTCGAATTAACTCTGTTATGATTCATAGCAGCCACTATCCAAGTTCATTACACAAATTCCGCACTCACTCAACTTCAATTACGGACTAAGATTCCGCTCTCTACTTACGAACATTGTGACGTAAAGCATTACAAATTGGCGTGATCACATTGCGCCCGTCTAATATTTTTCTTTGCATCTTTCTTTGTCATAATCTCAGCATTTTTTTTTTTTTTTTTTGATCAAGTTTGGACTCTATATAGAATAACTGGGAGAATAATGTTTAACTTTTTTTTATTTTAATGCTATAGCCTTTATCCATAAGGAGGAATGGAAGACTCCGAAATGTTGTCCATGCTGTTGATATCCGCTGGAGAATTTATTTCCTGATGACTTAAGTTGTTTACATACGGTAGTAAAATAGTAATCTCCAGATCTGATGAAGACGTTGCATTTCATTGTGTATGTAAGTATTGATTCACACTGCAAATGGGTAAATAGCCAGTGGCAGTGGTAATTAATTACACTCAATAATAATAATAATAATAATAATAATAATAATAATAATAATAATAATAATAATAATGAGCATCCTAAATTCAATGAAATACGATCACTTAAAATAACATTTAAAGTAAGTCCAATTTGTGTCCACTGTTGTGACTGAGGGGTTAGCAAGTCTAACTCCAAATCCAGCGATCCCAGGCTCGATTCCCGGTCAGGACGTGTTGCCTGGGTGAAGTTTTTTCGGGGTTTTTCCCTCACTCCTATGGATGAATATCAGATAAATTTGTCAGGCGATTGGAACCCCACTCATCTTCGCCACTTCCTTTCCTCCCCCATCATCCTTTCCTCATCATCTCCTTTCTGGTTTTTCAGATCACTCTACCGGCGGCCTCCCGAAGCTGCTGGCTCTCTCGACCGGCCTCCGTGGAATGTAGTTCAGCGATGTTAGATGGCTTCTGCAATGGCACACGAGGCGGAGCTACTCGGAGGAGGAGTTTTGCCTAAGAACGATAGGGGGGCTTTGGGGGAATTTGCCGAAGCAGGAATGGTATAGGAATTCTATCGGCTGTAGGGACCGGTCGTTAAGGGAGTTATGTGATTAGGGCGGTGCGCGTAGGGGATCTGTGGCATGCAACTCATTCCATATCCAGGATTAGCGCAATAGATCTCAATAGGTCGCAGTGCTGGGCCGTCCGTGCCCCCTCAGTTAAATTCCACTCCATTCCAAGTCCAATTTGTATCTTAACTCTAAGTTCGCACTTAAACCCACGAGTTCATTCATTCATTCATTTATTTTATTCCATAGATCTTACATGAGCAATGAAGCTTTAGGATGTGGAACATGTCAACATTTTACAATATTACAATTACAATTTTTACAAATTTTTATAGTTTTACAATTTAGTAATTTTCTACAATTTTTACAATTTTGTACAATTTTTTTACATTTTTTTACATTTTGGCGAGATGTAGTGAGATGAGATGGGGTCCGAGGATTCGCCAATAATATAAAATATGTTCATACATGCACAAACACCTTTCAACACTACAGTCATTTCACTCTCAACTCACTCACTGCACTGGAACTACGACACATTTCACTGACACTATCTGATTTCACTAACACTTTAAAAACATTTCACTGTTCAAATACTTTGCACTACTGCTATAAACTATAAAACTTCACTGACACAACACACTTCTTCACTGATACAGCACTTCAAATAACAAAACATCAATTAGAATTGTACTTACTATATTAACCTCAAAATCGCTAACCTAGACCCTATTACAAGCTATTTTAGCACGTTCACTATAACTCACACCTTTTCATTGTAAATCAATCTCATTTTTCTGCCACTATAACTCTCGAAATTTGCTTTGAAGCTCATTGCACTTTCACTACAACACACTGCACACCCAATATAAATCACTGAAGATCACTATGTTTCTTATTCACTATACTTGTAAAACAACAAAATAGTGTGCATAATATACTACCGTCTATTAGTAAAGTCCTTAAGCTTATTTTTAAATACATTTTTGGTTATTGGTAAAGGCTTTAGTAAGTCTGGAGGTAAAGCATTCCACTCCCTGATAGTACGATTGAGAAAAGAAAACTTTCCAGTGTCCGTCCTCTGTTTTCTTTCCCTGAATTTATGTGAGTGGTCATTCCTTAACGACTGAACCTATTGTTTATTTTTCTCCAGGCAAGCTCACCTCTGTATGCGCGTAAAAAGTCAATAATCACTGCATCTGTTTGGCTATTTGAATTTACTCTGTCTCCTATATCCTGACATATAGTTACTAATTGACTCTCACATGAGTAGCCCCCCCCCCCAAACCCATGCTGACAGTTATGTAACCAATTTTAATCATTCCAATGCTGCCTTAGATATGCTGAAATCAAGTGTTCCATCTGTTTACAAACCACAGAGGAGAGGATGACTGGTCTGTAATTTTTTGCCTCTGAAAGAGACCCTGACTTATAAATTGGCACCACTATTGCATCTTTCCAATCTCGCGGGACAGTACCATTGTTTATTGATATTTCAAATATACACACTAGATAGGAAATCATGACTTCTCCTTACAATTGTAACATATCTCCGGTGATACCATCAGGTCCTACTGATTTATCAGTTTTCAATTTAGGTATCCTTCTCCTTATGTCTCTAGGCTTGATAGAAAACTCACCTGTGTTTTCCACAGAAGCTAAATTAGATATTATTGCCCTCATCCCAAAAACAGTGGCATAATAGGAATTTAGTTTTTTTGTTTTTCGTTGTCCTTCGGGCTGGTGATTGTGGAGTGTGTTTAAAGTTTCTGGTGTTCGGACGAGTCTATTGGTCCATTGTGTGCCCGATACGTAAGATTATTGCCCAACTCCGACAGGTGGCCTGATGACATTCGTGAATCCGACGCTGACAGGTGGATCATCCTGCCTCAGCCCCCGATAGAGCCAGTCCCGTTTCGCGGACGAGTAACCTGATAAGCCTCAGGGGTCCGTAGCCCTAAATCATTTCTATATACCAGCATTGGAAACACTTACTACCCCTAAGACTTCATCTCAGCCCATATTTACTATTGAAGATAATAGATGACATGAAAGGATGATGGAGAGTGTTGATGGAAACGGGATTACTCGAGAAAAACCCTCTGCAACGTCCGCTTTCTCCACCACAAATTCCATCACGACCTGGCCGGAGATCGAATCTGGAACACGCTATCACTTGAGCCACAGACGCGGCTAACAAAGACATGCACAAAATCATACCTTCATTCAGGAAAATGAATTATACCATTGCATACTGAACAAAAAACACTCTAGAAAAACATCTCAACACACAAGCAAGACAAACAAATACAATCTAATAGGAGTATACAAATTAATATGGAATAGTTGTAACAACTTATACATCGGGCAAACTGGGAGATCATTTCGAACACGACACAGGGAACACATCACAGCCACAACTAATTCACACAATACTTCTACATATGCAGAACACATCACAAACATCAACCACAACTACAGCAACATAGAAACAGATATGAATATTCTACACATTCAACCGAAAAACTAGAAATTAAATACACTAGAACAGTATGTAATATATAGACACGCAGAATACATCCAAAAAAACATCCTCAATACACAATTATATTGTATAACACAACGTACTTCACTTCACACTACAGAACACAAATGCTCCCACAAACAAAGCTACCCCGAAGTAACCGGCAGGCCACTGGCGTAGCTCAGTCGGCTGAGGCACTTGCCTGCCGATCCGAAGTTGCGCTACGACGTGGGTTCGATTCCCGCTTGGGCTGATTACCTGGTTACGTTTTTCTGAGGTTTTGCTTAATAGCAAAGCGAATGCCAGATAATCTATGACGAATCCCCGGCCTCATCTCGCCAAATACCATCTCGCTATCACCAATCTCATCGACGTTAAACATCCGAGTCGTTGATGCAGCGTCGTTAAATAACCAACTAAAAAAGAAACCGGAAGCAAGCAAGGATCTCACTATTTCTGAAGATAAATAACAGTGGAGTTTAAACTAGTCAAGTAAGATAATTTACCAACGTAGTTTCAACTTAACACTAGAAAGTTGTTTGTATAGGTCGTAACTAAATCTTAAGGATTTGTAAAATGATCATTGGTAACGTCAAAAATATTTTTAAATACTTCTTTCGAATCGCGTAAGAAGAAAAATTACAAGAATTATATCATACGAATTTTTCCTATAAGGACACAATGAATTAAATCACTCCACACATTTAAGTAACGATTATGAAATTCGTTCTACTGTAACCGGCATGTTGTGTCACTCTAGCTTGTGATGTAAGCACATGAATTCACCATGTTTGCAGCACACATAAGGCCGGGAATACACGGACGCGCTGCGACAGTAACGCGCGGAGTAAATTGTGCACTCTCGAACAAGCGATGCGCAAGATACGAACTATCTGAGCAGCGCGCAAGCCTTGAACACCTTTCTTGTTCCATTCTATCTAGCACGATGCACGACCATGGCAAACGAGGAAGCTTTGCTATAGTCGTCCACAAGCATTTATGGTTGTCAAGGTCACACACTTTCCCTTCTTCTTACTGCAAACTTACTCACCCTCCTGCCACCCTAATGGGCTGGGGACCGGTTCTACTGTAAAAATCTGAACTTCCTACACTGCAAAAACAAAGCCGAAATTCAGTATCTTGTCTAAGCTTGTCCTGTGCCCTTCTGTGTTATGTGTATAGCTGAGATTTGTCTGAACTAGTGCTGTGATATTCTGTTTTATATATGTAGACACTTTTTCAAGCATTCAATAACTTGTGGCCGAGTGATTAGTCTCTCTGCCTTGCACCGTGGCGACGCGAGTTCGATCCCCGTCTGGATGGTGAACAAAGTAGGCGCGAGGGTTTTTTTTATCGGAATTCTCCCATTTCCCCTCATCATTGTCATTCCACCAATGTTCCATAATCATCGTCACTCTGCGAGATCCTAAGCCAGGTGTCCAGAACAAATAAAAAGAAATCTGAAAGTTGTAATTTGTGTTTAATAAATACTGTTATGCTTTCAGTATGCTTCACAGTCTGAATATGCGTAGCCAGAAAAGAGAAATTCATTTTTTTATGTTTACAAATATTTTTAATATCTTTCTAGCTGGGAGTCATCCGTTATTTCTTCCATGTACAATAAAACTCAGAGTTATGGCAACAGCTTTTGGTGTTAGTTTAAACATTTTAAGAAGTTTGTATTGACGCGATTGAGTCCCTACAAAATGATCCATGCCCACCTTTCCGTTCTCCTAACCGTCTCATAATTCATTTTTCGTTTCATAGTCTCGACCACCATCTAATTTTCCTCTTGATCGTCCCTTCAATCAGTTTACTAGGCCTATTATTAATCTCAATCTTTTTTTCTTCCCTTCATTTCACCTATAGCAGTTTCTTCATTAATTTTTCTCTGATCAAATTAATTAATTTCATTTCAGCTATTTCCCTATTAAAATGTTCTCAGCAATCTGTTATTTCATGCCGTCTCGTCAGTCGTTCTACCCTAATAGTCCTGGATTTTATTTTCCTTCCCATTGCCTTAAATCTTTTTTATCATCTCTTGTCACTTTCGTCCCAATCATTTAATCACTCCTGATCGTCTTATCATTTACTTTCTCCTGATTATCTCGTGTTACTGCAACACTATTTCATAAGCCTTCTTTCACAAATGACGAGACGCTCGCTAGTACATTATAAACGACCTAAATGGAACTGAGACGATCAAGAATGAATTGACGAGATGAGCACAAGGAGACTGACGAGATTATTTTTTTGCGGTGTAACTTGCAAAGGGAACATTTCATGAGGAGGGTGGGTAAGTGACCGAAACTACGTACGACCTTGAACACTTCAGAAGTCTGTGTTCCACTATAACCCCTAGATATGGAGGGTGTACTGTTGTACACTTACAGTGCATGAGGATTAAGTTGGCGTGATTTCTACTGTCCTTGTCTGAGGTCCTTGTCTACCGACTGCCACCAGATGTGACGGGCAAGAGGTTTCCTTTTGTACAATTCTTGGAATTCCCTTTCTCCTCCCTTCTCCCTTCACACTTTTGCAAACCCAATTAGTGGATCTCTCAGTGGCGTCCCGGGGTTGTTCGAGTTCATTAGTTATAACTGCTGTTTGTGGTTTGGTAGTAATAGGATACATTTTAACAGAAAGAAACGTAGATCTACGGAGTTGTACAAGAAGCGGCTAGGGAGTAATTTTTAAGTGCTATAAACTTTTAAGACATCAGCGGCCAACTACTCGGATGACATCCACCAATTCTGGAGAATTATTGATGAAAATTGGACCAAACTTTAAAAAATCAGCCACCAACATGCGACAACCGATCTCAAGTCAAGATAGGACAGTATTTATTGTACTAAACTCAATCCTATGAAGAATTTATTGTGTAATTAAAAAAGTATGTAAAACACTATTTTTGGTTGATTGTATATGTCAGTATTCCAGGTTAGCACTGACTTTACGATTCTTGGTGACAGGGGATTCATTTACAAGCCTTCGGTACCTTCTACGAATTTCAAAACAGGATTTCGGAGAAATAATTCCAGAAGTTTGCCCAGCAATTGCTAGCGCATTAAAGGAAAATATCAAGATGAGTTAAATCATAATACCAACATAATGTGCTTCTTTAATGGGGATATTTTAATTGCTATACAAATAATGAAACATTGAGAGAATTACAGTTAAAACATTCGAAATATCACGCCAAGAAAAATCAATAATATTTCGAAGTCGCATTGTAATGAAGAAACACATACAATAAAACTACAAATATTTTCTTTTTCGAGTAATCAAAATGTTATTGCCAAATAATGTTTTTCATTTTTAAGTATACAGTCAAAACAAGTATTTTAAGTCAACAAAAGAAAAGTATTTTAAGATAAACATAGGAATGCAAAATATATACAACAAATACTACAAAAATTGATTATATCATATGTAATTTTCGTTTATCAGACATCGTTATGGATGCCCGAGTTTTAGAGGCCAGGAATTAGAAACGGATCATTATCTACTAATTAATCCGGTACGTTTAAAACGGATA
This sequence comes from Periplaneta americana, assembly GCF_040183065.1. NCBI lineage: Eukaryota > Metazoa > Arthropoda > Insecta > Blattodea > Blattidae > Periplaneta > Periplaneta americana. Next base: position 13,558,075 of record NC_091125.1, on the reverse strand, counting down.
TCAGGCAAGAGTAAACCTGATCAAGGATGAGAATGGTGACTTGCTTGCAGACTCTCATTCAATCCTGAACAGATGGAAAAACTATTGTGGCAGCCATGTGAGATTCGATCTCACGACCAGCAGAAGGAAGTGCAAGGTCGGCCGTGACGAGCAGGTTGCGCGCGCATCTGCTTCCTGTGGCATGTGCTGTGGCGTAGAGGAGAGAGAGGGACCGCGGCAGAGAGGGGAGATATCCAGATTATTCGAGAATGCCATCCTGACATCCGTGGTAATCTTCTAGGCACCTGTCGATTATTCGAGATCGCGAACTCTCCAGAAACTATGGTTTGTTTATAAAAGAGAAGACGCAAGTGAACTTTAGTCAGTCAGTCAGTAAGTCAGTCTTGTTACAGTCAGTGGACAGCAAGCCAGCCAGTCTTGTGTACCGGAGTTCGACTTGAGTGTGTGCCCGCAACTGTGTAAGCATCCGAAGACCTGAGTTCGAGTGCAGTGGACCGCAGTTGGAGGGACTTGAGTTCGAAGTCCAGTGGACTGTCTCTAAGGTTCGGGGTTCGAGATACTGTGAACTCGAGTGACTGAGCTAGAAGAACTGTGTACTGAGAACTGACAGTTCTGATTTGTAAATAGTGCTTTGTGAACATTAGTTAAAATTAACAGTTCATTGTTGTTTTCAATAATCCAAGTAAATTGTCATTGTCGTTTGTGGAGTGCAATAACGAATACTGTGTTGCTGTGTGGAGAGCAAATCCCATTGTTGACGGGAGTGGAATTAAATTGTAGAAAGTGACTATTATTGTTGCTTTAAATGAAAGTTACATTGTTGAGTTGGAAAAAATTTACACTATTTTGGGCAACTACTAAATATACATAGGCCAAATAGAAATGATCAGGACGAAATTCACATGCAAACTGCTGAGCCATTTATACCCGAACCCACACTTTCAGAAGTCGAAATTGCGATAGAAAATCTGAAAAAGTACAAGTCTCCAGGTATCGATCAAATTCCAGCAGAATTAATACAAGAGGGTGGAAGGGACATTTATAAACTTGTACTTGCTATTTGGGAAAAGGAAATTGAACCAGAACAATGGAAGGAGTCCATAATTGTACCTATTTTTAAGAAGGGGGACAAGACTAACTGTGGTAACTTTCGAGGAATATCACTTTTGTTGACGTCCTACAAAATTTTGTGCAATATTCTTTTGAGAAGATTAACTCCGTACGTAGATGAAATTATTGGGGATCATCAGTGCGGTTTTAGGCGTAATAGATCCACTAGTGATCAGATTTTTTGTATTCGACAGATAATGGAGAAAAAATGGGAGTATAAGGGTACAGTACATCAGTTATTCATAGATTTCAAAAAGGCATATGACTCGGTTAGGAGAGAAGTATTGCATGATATCCTTATTGAATTTGGTATTCCCAAGAAACTAGTTCGAGTAATTAAAATGTGTCTCAGTGAAACGTACCGCAGAGTCCGTACAGGCCAGTTTCTATCTGATGCTTTTCCAATTCACTGTGGGCTAAAGCAAGAAGATGCACTATCACCTTTACTTTTTACTTCGCTTTAGAATATGCCATTAGGAAAGTTCTGGATAACAGGGTTTAGAATTGAACGGGTTACATCAGCTTCTTGTCTATGCGGATGACGTGAATATGTTAGGGGGAAATCCACAAACGATTAGGGAAAACTTGAAGCAAGTAAAGCGATAGGTTTGGAAGTAAATCCCGAAAAGACAAAGTATATGAATATTGTACGAAATGGGAATATAAAATTTGGAGATTTATCCTTCGAAAAGGTGGAAAAATTCAAATATCTTGGAGCAACAGTAACAAATATAAATGACACTCGGGAGGAAATTGAACGCAGAATAAATATGGGAAATGCGTGGTTTTATTCGGTTGAGAAGGTTTTGTCATCTAATGTGCTGTCAAAAAATCTGAAAGTTAGAATTTATAAAACAGTTAAAAATGTTACATTTTATTTAACGACGCTCGCAACTGCAGAGGTTATATCAGCGTCGCCTTATGTGACGGGATTTTGTCCCGCAGGAGTTCTTTTACATGCCAGTAAATCTACTGACATGAGCCTGTCGCATTTAAGCACACTTAAATGCCATCGACCTGGCCCGGGATCGAACCCGCAACCTTGGGTATAGAAGGCCAGCGTTATACCAACTCGCCAACCAGGTCGACATATAAAACAGTTATATTACCAGTTGTTCTGTATGGTAATGAAACTTGGACCCTTACTTTGATAGAGGAACAAAGATTAAGAGTGTTTGAGAATAAAGTTCTTAGGAAAATATTTGGGGCTAAGAGAGATGAAGTTAGAAGAGAATGGAGAAAGTTATACAACGCAGAACTTCACGCATTGTATTGTTCACCTGACATAATTAGGAACATTAAATCCAGACGTTTGAGATGGGTAGGGCATGTAGCACGTATGGGCGAATCCAGAAATGCATATAGAGTGTTAGTTGGGAGACTGGAGGGAAAAAGACCTTTGGGGAGGCCGAGACGTAGATGGGAAAATAATATTAAAATGTATTTGAGGGAGATGGGATATGATGATAGAGAGTGGATTAATCTTGCACAGGATAGGGACCGATAGCGGGCTTATGTGAGGGCGGTAATGAACCTTCGGGTTCCTTAAAAGCCATTTGTAAGTAAGTAGTTTAAAATCAAGATGGTTGAGAAAGAAAACGCATATTGAATCGACATATTGAATCGACAAGAAAACGCATATGAAAAATGATAATTTACTCTTCAATGTCAGTTTACTTAGAGATTTTAGCATTGCAATTCTCTACCGAAATAGAATGGATATTCTTGTAGATCAATTACCCCTTCTTGATAATGTTGAAGATGAATGGTTAAATATGAAACAAATTTTAACACAAACCGTCAAAGAAAGTTTGGGACAAGAAAAGGCGTTGACTGCCTCCGTGGTCTGTTGGTCAGCAGGCTGGGTTCCATATCAGGAGGTCCCGGGTTCGATTCCCGGGCTCGGCTCTCCGTGAATTTTTCTTGAAGAAGAGGAATTCCCTGGGTGTCTAGAGTCTAGAAATTTGTATGAATGTGATTGTGAGTGTGCTGGGTTAATATTAATTAACCAATCATCACAAATGTAAAATTATATCAGGACTGTCGTTGGGCAGTAACCTGAACACACGTTTCAGCGTCACATTATTGACAAGTAACTCCATCTGTTAGCACAACCATAAAGTATCTAATAGATGCTATAAAGTTACCAACAAAGAAAAAAAAGGCGTGGCTTCAACCACAGACTTGTAAAATTCTTAAGAAATTAAATTGTGAAGTTAAAGATAATCTAAGAATAAATGTTACTTCTCAGGACAATTGGTTACAGTACTTTCAACAACTATGGTCTACATCAACACAAGCTCTCACGCTTCCATTTTCTGCTAATCCTTTAATGGAGTTAATTTCTATGGATGACCTACAAAGGGTCTTGGCTAAATTGAAAAACAATAAATCTCGAGGAGAAGATTTAATAAATAGTGAATTATTCAAATATGCTAGCCATAAATTTCTACTAAGATTTTTGAGATTTTAAATTTGATATGGGAAGGACAAGGAATTCCAGAAAGTTGGACTAAATCTGTTGTAATCCCTATACATAAAAGAGGAGATTTGAAAATTACGGATAATTATAGAGAAATAAGTTTATTGAACACAGGATATAAAATTTATGCAAATATTTTGAAAAACAAACTCAATAAGCATTATGACAATATTATCAGTGAAGAACAAAATGGTTTTCGTCGAGGAAGATCCTGTTGTGATGGATATTTTGCATTGAAATTACTGGTTGAGAGGCATAGACAATTTAATCTAGAAATGCATATGGCATTCACTGACTTTAAAAAGGCTTTTGATAAAGTTAATCGGAATAAATTACTTCAGATTTTGGCAAATGATCAAGTACCCCAACTGATTATACAAAATATTTACAACATATATAAATCAACCATCATAGCAATTCGAAGCAAAAATAGACTTTCACAATGGCGACCTATTTATAGTGGAGTACGACAAGGCTGTGATCTTTCACCACTTCTGTTCATTATACAAAATCGTTCAAGATTGGCGACAGACACGCCATGGATTTATTCTAAATAATCGAAATTTGCAGCTTGATGCTTTACTTTTCGCTGATGATCTAGTTCTCATAGCATCAACTGAAGATGATTTACAATATTCAGTACACAAATTAAATATGGCCAGTGAAAAATATAACATGGAAATTGATATTGAAAAAACGAAAATCATATCATTTTGTGGGAAATTCCCTGTACCAAGTAGAATACTTGAATACTAAAATAATAGAAAGAGTAAATACTTTCACTTACCTTGGCTATACACTATCACCTTATGAGGAAGTAGATATTGCTGAAAAAATATGTAAATATAATAAAACAGTGGGGATCATTAATAAAATCATGAAACCTTCACTAGTGCAAAGACACACAAGAATAGGCTTGTATAAAACCTTAGCACAGCCAGTATTCAGCTATGGTAGTGAAGCGTGGACTGTGAAGAATAAAGATGTCAGTAGAGTAATAGCAAGTGAGATGAGGTTCATGAGAGCAACAGTTGGATATACTCGCTGGGATCATTAAAAAATGGCATAATGCAAGAACTTCAAATAGAACCCATTATGCAGTTCATCAGCAAATACCAACTTCAGTGGAAGGGTCATCTCGAACGAATGGATCTGTGCAGAATTCCAAAAGCACTGTTTCATTACCACCCGCATGGAAAAAGATCTCTGGGTTGTCCGAAGAAGAGATGGACCGAAAATTCTAGTTTGAGACCGTAACAGGCCACTCGGCCTAACACTTGTTAGGAAGAAGACGACGACGACTACAAAAATTGTTATTCAATTCATTAAAAATAATAATGAGAAAAAATAGAAGATATTAATCGTGCTGGTTTTGACTATCAAAGTAGCCTATGTGATGAACATTCTGGAGACGGAGTTTTGGTTGGATGATGTTGAAGAGAGCCCAGAGAGATTGATTCAAATCCGAAAGTGACAGGGTGTAGTGTAGTAAGAATGGAATTGGAGATTTTGTCATTGAAAGGTCGACTTGAGAAGACTCTTGAATCGGAGGACATTGTGGTGGTTCGGGAGCTGAACCATAGGAAGTTGGAGTAATTGGTTTAGTAGATTGTCTAGGATAACCCATTTGGGAAGAAGATATCGAATGAAGGTACAGATGAATGAAAGCGTTGTTGTCCATAGTAAGTTGGCATTTCAAAGAAGTTTCGTTTTGCTTTCACCTGAATGTCATAAATAGCTTGCTGAATCCCTTTCCTAGTAGTAGCACGATATGCTATCATTTTCGATGAAAGGAAAGCACGTAATGATTTGATTTCACATTGTTCAACAGTGATCTTTAACCTCCCAGAAACCATCGGGGTGGTTAAGGCGGTAGCGCGTTTGCCTGCTGATCCGGAATTGCATGGGTTCGATTCCCGCTTGGGCTGATTACCTGATTGTGTTTTTCTGAGGTGGTCCTCAACGGTAAGACGAATGTCAGGTAATCTATGGCGAATCCTCGGCCTCATCTCATTAATTTTCAACTCGCTATCACAAATTTCATCGACGCTAAATAACCTAGTAGATGATAGAGCGTCGTAAAAATAACCGATTAAAAAAATTAACGTGCCAGCAGCAGCTTGGAAAATTCCAATGGCAGTTGCCAGTAATTCTGAACTATCTTCTTGCTTTTTCGCTCGTTTTGGAGCCCTGTCTCATATTGCGTGTTAACTGGCATGTTCCGTTGTTTTTATTATAATAGTCAATATCACCAGGATTCCACAAGACTGGACATAATTTATGAGGTCCAATCTACTTCAGACCACTCCATGCTTGAGGTGTGTGCGCTTCACGAGACAAACGACAACGAACCTGTCCACACTGCGGCAACGAATCCCTTAAGTGTTCGCGAGAAAAACCGACAAGGAACGGATCGCTGCGCGGCATTTGAGGTGTGCGCGTTCTTGCCGCAGAGCGTGCTAGAAATCGCGTACAAACGAGCCAACGAAGCCTCGGATTCTGCTCGACCCTTGTTGCATACTGCCGCGGAGCGTCCGTGTATTCCCGGCGTAACAGGAGATATATTACTGGTACACAAATCTTTCTTTCTATGCAGGTACTTGCTTTCTTTCTTTGTCACTGCTTCTGATTTGCTTCGCTCCTCAATATGTTTTAGGTAGGCTATGCTACAAATCAACTTACTGTATAATTAGCAGAAAAGTAATATTTACAATCTTAGTTTAAATTAAATTTATGAATTATTTTAGCTCCTTTTTCTTCTTCTTCTTCTTCTTCTTCTTCTTCTTCTCCTTCTTCTTCTTCATTCACAGCTCAGACAACTGGCATATTCTGACTTCAGTTTTTAAATGTTGCACTCAGTGTTGAATTCTAAGGCGTTAGTTGAGATGAAATTTTCTTTCCAAAAAAAGATCCATCTGATTCACACAACTAAGCTTTAAGTAATATTATTTTAGTTGGTTATTTAAGATGCTACATCAACTACTAGGTTATTTAGCGTCGAGAGCGAGATGACATTTGGTGAGATCAGACCGAGAATTCGCCATAATTACCCACCATTTGCCTTATGGTTGGTGAAAGCCTCAGAAAAAACCCAACCTGTTAATCATCCCAAGCGAGAATCAAACCCATGTCCGAACGCAACTCCGAATCAGCAGGCAAATGTCTCAGCCGTCCAAACTGTGCGGTGGCCAAAGTAATAGTAGGCTAATAATAATAATAATAATAATAATAATAATAATAATAATAATACATACATACATACATACATACATACATACATACATACATGTTCTGCCCACGGGCAAGTCTTTCGCTGCAAACACAGCATTGTCCAATCTTTCCTATTTTCTGCCTTCATCTTAGTCTCCGCATATGATCCATATGTCTTAATGTCTATCATCTGATATTATCTTCTGCCCCGAACTCTTCTCCCGTTCACCATTCCTTCCAGTGCATCCTTCAGTAGGCAGTTTCTTCTCAGCCAATGACCGAACCAATTCCTTTTTCTCTTTCTGATCAGTTTCAGCGTCATTCTTTTTTCACCGACTCTTTCCAACACAACTTCATTTCTTATTCTGTCTGTCCACTTCACACGTTCAATTCTTCTCCATATCCCATTTCAAATGCTTCTATTGTTTGTCTTCACTTTGTCGTAATGTCCATGTTACTGCTTCATACAGTGCCACATTCCACACAAAGGACTTCACTAGTCTCTTCATTAGTTCTTTTTCTATAGTTCCGCAGAATATGCTCCTTTTTCTATTGAAAACTTCCTTGACATTGCTATCCTCCTTTTGATTTCTTAGCTGCAGCTCATGTAACTGCTTATAGTACATCCCAAGTATATGAAGCTCTTCACTTGCTCTACTGCCTCGTTTAGAATTCTCAAGTTTACCTTCTTTGTTTTTCTTGCTACAGCCTTGGTCTTCGTCTTGTTTGCATTTAACTTCATTCATTACTGCTCACAGCTGTCATTTACCTCCAGTAGCATATCCCTTAGTATCATCTCCTCTTCTGCCAACAACGCCTATCATCAGCAAATCTTATGCGCTTTATTCTTCTTAGTCCTACTTTTACCCCTCCTATGTTCTGAAAATAATTCTTTACCAAATCCTCCATCCAGATGTTGAACAAGGTAGATGATAAAGGGCATCGTTGTCGTACTACTCTCCCTGTTTCGGTTCCTTTTGACATTTTTCTCCTATCCTGACTTCAACTCGTTGTTTCATATATAGGTTATTGAACAATCTCATGTCTTTCCAATCCACATTTATTTTCGTCAGGATGTCCATCAGTTTGTTCCAATCCACTCTGTCAAACGCCTTTTTTTTTTTGGGTCCACAAATACTATATACACTTCTTTATTGTTCTCTAGGTAACTATCGCCACTTGTTTGTAGTAGTCCAATTGCACCCCTTGTACCTTTTTGTTTTCTGAAGCCAAACTGCTCTTCTTCCAACTGTCCTTCCATCTTAGTATATAAACGTCGATTCAGTATTCGCAGGAGAATCTTCGCCGAGTGCGATATCAGGCTGATAGTCCTGAACTCCTTACATTTCTTGGCATTATTTTTCTTCGGTATTGGCAGCAACACCGTCTTCGTAAAATCTTCAGGCCATTCGCCTTTCTCATAATATATTTCGTTGCATAATAATAGGATTTCCTTTTGTCTTCACCCAAGCATTTCACTAACTCAGTGGGGATTCCATCAACTCCTGTTGCTTTCCCATTCTTCATAATAATAATAATAATAATAATAATAATAATAATAATAATAATAATAATAATAATAATAATAATAATAATTTAGTTATTTAGACATATAGCATTCTACTGTACTCTTCCATCTCTTTTAAACCTATTTCAAATAACTGTATTGATTGTACAGAGAGGTCCTTATAGAACCAAATCCAATATCTTGTCTACAATATTCATAAAAAATAGAGACAAAATGGTACAATTAGCAAGATACCTACAAAGATTCATGTGACACACGTGCACATCACATTATGTGCTGGGTGTGTCAGTCGTTCTTCACTAGGCACATTTCGACGCGGCCCCTCCTGTTTTCTTTAACATGTACCAACATCACACTGCCAATGTTCCTGATGTTCCCAGAGATGTCCTCCAGGGTTTGGGGCCACAGACTGTCAGAGATGATTCAATTGTTACAATAACTGGAAATTGTTTTCATTGACTCTTCGGAAATAAGGCAGATCGCTCTATCTTGCCCTAAGTCAACAAATCGCTCCACAAACTCTGTGAATATCTTCAAGTATGCATTAGTGATAACCAGGGAACGGATTTATATGGACTAAAAATATATGAAATATGTAAATATATATGTAGTTATTTTTACCAAAATATGGAATTAAATATGGATTTTTACCAAAATATGGAATTAAATATGGACTTCAAATTATAAAAAAATGACTATGTACGTTAAATATTGGTACATTTTAATCAAACTAAACAAAAAATATAATGGACGTACCTTATCTTCCAATGTAGTTTCAACAAAACACAATTTTTATTGTCTGTTACCATAACAATAGGTTACAAACATTTCTTTCAAGTGCTGAAAAGTGAATCTTCTTCTATTGTCTCTGAGGATAGATTTATACTGACTAAAAGAGCGTTCGACGTCACAAGAAGTAACTGGTACATAATTCAATTTCACAATGTCTGCTGGGGATAAGTCCAAGTTAATCTTCACTGTTGATTCACCACTCATCACAGCAACAACCTTTTGTAGTTCTTCATATCCAGGGTTTTTTGAAAGTACAGTGTCCACCTTAGCTCTTACTGCATCTGCAACTTTACCTCTACCACGATTCAGTTGTTCCACAGTACTATTTATAATTTCAAAACTTTCAGATAGTGAAAGGTGCCTATTTTGGAGACTTTTGAGCGTTTTTATGATGCATGAAAATGTATGCTGAATGTGAGCTAAGTCATTCTTCACACTTATGTCACAGGTAACTGTTTTCGCAGTATCAATTGAGACTGCATCTTCAGAGTCCAATGCAAGGAGAACATTGTTAATAGAGTCTATATGTTCGGCATAATATTCAACTGCTTCTAGCCATGTACCCCATCTAGTTAAAATTGGCTTTGGTGGCAATGGAATTTCAGGGTACATTTCTTTCAACACGTTAACTCTACTGGGAGCTTTGAGAAATACTTTTTTCACTGATGAAATCAACAAATCTACTTTAGGGAAATTGTCTCTGACCACTTCTGCCACACGATGAAATGCATGCGCCATACAAGTAAAATGAGTCAATTTAGGATATACAACAGATAATGCTTGTCCAGCTTTGACCATATAAGGGGCAGCATCGCTAATAAAGAATAACACATTATCGTACATAATACCCTTTGGCCACAGGATACCCATAGCTTCGTTGAACAGTTTAACTATAGTTTTGTTATTGCACTTTTCTAGAACATCACAATGTAAAAGAATTCGTTCAGAATATTGTTCACTTAACAAACCGATAACTACATTACCAACAAGTCTACCTTCTTTGTCGGGAGTCTCATCAATGGAAACCCAAATTGAACTATCTTTAATTTCATCTCTTATCTTCTGTATTGTCTCATCGTAGATGGATGGAGCATACGTCTTCCTAAGTGTTGACTCATCCGGGATTGTATGTTGAGTATATTTTTCAAGGAATTCCCTGAAGACCTTATTCTTTAGTTTGTAGAGAGGAATATCAGCAGAGATGAGAGAACGGCACAGGTCGATGTTAAACTCAGATCTTACATTCGATGTTGTTGGTTGTGTTAAAAACAATTGTCTCTGCTTGGAATTTAGTTGTTTGTTGGCCTGATGTTTACTAGTTGTAATGTGTTGTTGCACCAGGAACTTTTGTGTAGATGATACTGCACACTGACACAAATTACAAAATAATATTTTATTGTCAGTTGATAAACCATCTTCTTTAAATTCTGAAATGTAACTTGTTAGTTTTGATTTTAAATTGACTGAATGACGTACTTTTGGCATATTTACCGTCTTTATAGTATGATTTACAAAACTGAACCTATGTGTACTCTGACTGGCATTTAACTGTTGAGCTGCACAACTGAAGTCTGTTAAAAATTTTAAATTAAATTAATACAGTTTTGTAACTTACTTTCCCATTGTTGATAGGACTGCTAATTTTCAAATAACTCTGATGTTAAAGGGATTACTGAACATGTGTTTAAATCTCTATTGTTGAAATGTATTTTTAAAAGTTAATGGAATTTTGTTTTGTTTTATTGTTAAACCTAATATAATATGGACTGTTTTATATGAAATATGGAAAATATATGGAAATTAACGAAAATATGTACTAAACTCTAAAATATGGAAAAATATGGAAAATAAAAGTAGGATTTTTCAACCCTACACATTGTGAAACATAAAGATAATGCAAAATATAAATTATATTAGCTTTATAAGTAAATATGTATTTACATATAAATCCTTTCCCTGGTGATAACCTTATCTCGAAAAAAATTGGCCAGACAATCCTTAGAATTGGAATGAAATGGAATTTGGGGGGGGGGGACACTATGACCCAGAAGTGCGAATTTTAACGTTTTATTGCGCTAACCCTCAAGCTTGGCGCATTCCCAAACCCACACCGGCTGACTAGACTAAAGTTCGTTGCGTACCCAGATTTCGAGCAGACAACTCTTCCCTAGCCCAGCCCCCTCCGCGTCATCACCCGGCGTTCGGGGAATGCTATGGAATGATGACGGAATGATGTAGATCGCGGCTGTCGTTAAGTTATACAGGCCTAACATCAGCAGCCGTGACGTCACAAGAGACGTGCTATGCTCGCACTTGGGTAAGTTAATTCTTATATCGCTAGGATTGTTCCTTGTTTTGTTTTTTTAATAATATGACAAAAATGAAGTAACAGAGCTCTAGGTACGGAAACTTAAAATAAAAACTTTCAAAATTGATTATAACACAACATAATAACATGCACTTCAATTATAATAAACACTAAAATGAAGTAGGCCTACTCACCTTGGTTTCACGGCGGCCGTAAATGTAATTATTTTGCGTTTGTTTGAAAACATAATGTTGTTATTAATTATTTTTAAACAATTATTTCCCAAGTGGTCCAACAAAATGTTTCCCATAATATGGCAAGTCTTCCTAGCAATAATCATTAACTACATGTAGCGTAATATATTTTTCATATAAATCAATACTCATTTCTTCGGCGTTCATATCCAAAAGGTTTATGAAATGGAGACATGCCACAAAGAAAGGCAAATGTGGAAACGGTTCCTTCCTTACTTGAACAGACACACTACACATTCGTCATATTTTGTAAATTACAGCCTATACCACTAAAATAATGAATACCGGTAACTGAATATATCTTGTTATAATGGTTCAAATGGTTCATATAATCTGACAATACTTGCAAAACCTAGTACTAGTGTTGGAACACAAAAATATGTTCTATTAATGGTTCACATTAATTACATATTTTAATCACTGAGAAACATCATAATGCTTACTTTTAAATCACAATCACATCATCATAATACAAACTTCCATGTTACTATGTTTACCGAAAGCACGCCTTGTGTGACGTCATACAATCTGAACTGTCAACGAAATAAGGCCGGAACTTCACGATGGCCGCGTGTAGGTATAATATGGAGAAACGGAAAAACCCCGATAAACTGCGACCTTGTCATTCGAGTGTCACATGGATAGATTTTTCAATGAAAAACAAAAACAATCCTAAAACCAGATATGGCGCTCCATACCCCATTTTCATTGGATGTAATCGGGATTCATGTATTTCATATTGTGCAGCCCTCCACACTTCGTCCTGAACTGTCGTTGAGTTTCAAGGATAGATCTCGTGCCCCAGTAAGAACAAACAATAAAAGCACGTTCTTCATCGCCATGTTTATTGCTTTCAATTTTTCAATTTTTGGCAGACTGCTATTTTCACCTATTGATATTGAATAGGCCTATATAGTGACAATAGGTTTTGATCCATATTACAGTTCCCATTTTGTAACTACTTTATCGGGTTCAGTTCCATAAGAATCATTCTGTACAATGGTTTCCATGCTTTGTTTTAACCAATTAAACTCAAGTGTCCCTCTCTAGGTTCAAACTGTATAGATAACTCACTCATCATGGATATTTCCCGTGTTACATCATGGAAGTTGAATCCATGGGAAAGGGCTTAACGAAAATTAAGCTTATAGATCTGAGAAAACAAAGGACAAGTTTTCGGTTCTTTACTATCTTTGTGTGTTGTGTGTGTGCGTGCGTGTGTGTTTGTTTTTTCTTTTTATTAATTCAACCTGCATGCTCCATTGCTATGGAGTAATATTACATCTGTGTGTGTGTTTTTAAGAAACGTAATTAAACAACATGTTCCATTACAGTTTGTAATACCACATGTTCTGGTTTGCATCTATATTGCCTGGGATACATATTAAGTTGAATTCCAGTTGTGTTAAGTTGATGATTGGTAAGCTACCATATACCCGATTGTTGACTAATTAGAGTATAAGCTTGTATTATGCCGCTATTTGTATGGAATGCCTGAGTTTAGTAATGTTGTACTTTGTACAATTTTGCTTTTTCTTCTTAATAAATTCTATTCCGTCTTACCTAATCTACGTTCATCTATTTACACTATGTACAGATATATGCTTATTACTACTCTGTGTTCTATTCTACTTTAATTGTTTGTGATGTCAGTTGAATTAAAATCAATTGAATTCACAAATTTGCAAAATTCTTTTAAGAATTTTTTTGTTAGATCTCTTTTAACTGGTGGCCAAATTCCTCCCTTGGTTATTATGTTTCTCCGCAGTGTTTGCCTTTCCATATTGTATTTGGAGCATTCGAGCAGAAGTTGGTCGACGGTTTGATCTCCTCCTTCACAGGGGCAAGTTGCATCTGGTGTTATGTGGAAGCTATGGAAGTAGGCTCTTATTCTTCCGTGTCCTGTGAGCATGGTTGTGAGTCCCGATGTAATTGGAATTTTCATTAACTAGTCTCTCTGCGATGCTTGGAAAGTACTTCTTTGTTACTACTCCGTTGTTTGTAGTTCGCCATTCTCGTTCCCAACTCCTCATGCTCTCTTCTCGTAGTGTCTTCAGTAATTCGGTCTTCGGCATCTTGTTGAAAGAGACGGGCTCGTTACTTCTGGCAGCTTGTTTAGCAAGGTGGTCTGCTAATTCATTGCCATATATGCCGATTTAAAGTCATTAAACCCCCAATAACTATTCCTATGTGAGCTACAGAAGAATAAGCAATTAATGACTTTAAATCTGTTTGCATTATATATATATATATATATATATATACACATATTGCTGTATGTTCCATTGTAATTTAACGTAGTAAATGCTTGAATTTCAACTGATTGTATCAGATAATGAGCCGAGCTCGACGCATCAGTTAACCATCTAATACACCATCTGGCCGACAGACTTCACTTCTATAGTATATCGTCACAAGCGCCCTTTTTCCTCTTACTTTCTCACCTAAATTCCCATTGTCCGGCTAGTATTTTTTAAAACAAAAGAGAGAGCGAACCGAGGTTTCTTGGATCTGCTTAGTAGCAGATGAATTTTACTCAGGAACCGGCGGTCGACTAGTAAACTTCACACTCAGGAACCGGCGGTCGACTAGTAAATTTCACTCAAGAACCGGGGGTCGACTAGTAAACTTTACTCAGGAATCGGCAGTCGACTAGTAAACTTCACTTAGGAACTTACGTTCGATGTGTAAGGTTGTTCCGAGAATCGTGGTATAATTAACTTCACTCAGGAACGTACGCTCGACGTGCAAGGTTGTTTGCAGAACATTTCGGACAGTTAACTTCATTTCCGGGATTTGAGAGGAGGGGAACGATCATCTTCTCTCTTCTTCTTATACCGGGTTGTTATTCGCCAGATGTTATGGTACATTGGATGACTGGGATATGCGCAGTGGAAGACTTACAAATAAATAATGTGAATTTTTGTAACAAATATAATTACCAATAATGGATAGCAATTACATGAATGATAGAATGAAAGTAACATGTAAATATGAAGTTAAGTGAACGGAAAAAATATTGCTAGTTAATCTCAATAACCAATAAACCAATCACTGAATCGTCGAGACTTTAACTAAACTGGGCCAATGTACCTACAAGTCATGATATAAACTGATTAACCAATTCCCAATAACAGGTTGCTCACCTATTAAGCGTTTACCCGTTGGAACATTCTCTCAACAACATATAAACTTTAACATGAATGCCCAGTCAGCATGCTAACTCATAACACATGCCCCATTAAATTACAGTTACCATGAAATGCACCAATCAAATTCAACGTACACATTGACTCAATATTTCACAAAGAATTAACCCAATACAAACTATCACACGACTGATCAATGTACTCATAACTAATTAAACACATATCTCACTGATAGTAATCTCTGTACTTTACAATCAATTTAATGCCCAAAAGAGAGAGAGATACGATAGATAATATGTAACCTACGGTAGTTTCAAATACGAATACTCGTTTGAATAGCAACAGAAACTCAATACACTCCGATTCCTGAATACCAGCGTGTGGAAACTAATGATAACCAATATGGAGTAGCAAGTACTAGAATAATTACGAAAGCCATACTATTCTAGTTCATTACACCGCCTATTACGATGTAAGCAAAGAGATCGTAATCACCGCGATATCACCAAAACTGTCTTGGAATTTCGATTCAACCTCACACATCGAAATTATATCTCTTCACGTAATCCCAATCACTTAATCCAAAACGTATCATCAGCGAGTGATTTCCATACACGATCCACCAATATACCGTAAACGCATACAACCAAATATAAAAATAATATCACAAGCCTAATTTAACTACTCCAATAATAAATCTGATACAAACTTATTGCAGCACTGAATCCCAAGATATATTCCAAACAAGGTTTCATGTAATCAGTAGATTCCTAGGTGAAATTTAATGATGCACAATTCTCGAACAATCTAACACGACGAACTTAAGTTACAAAGTGTAGTATTATGATTGGAGCCCTGCTTCCTGACTACAGCTGTCCGTACGCGCCCTCACTCCTGAGTAAAAAAAAGAAGTTGTCGGTAGCGCCCTGGTTCCTGAGTAAACTCAAATATATCTGCGAGTAGCCAAGTAACCTCGCCTTCCCTCTCTCTTTTGTTTGACGAAACCAACCGGCCAATAGGAAAATTTAGGTATGAAAATGAAAGAAAATAGTAGCGCTGTCTATGATATGCTGTCTGAATGCACTTTGCCGGGCGAAATGACGTACTAGGTGGATGACTGACGCGTCGAGCTCAGCTCAGATTCAGTTGTGGAGTATAAGATTATATTGGATTTATCATGGAGTAATTAAATCAAAGTTACGAAGTTATTATAGAATTTTCTTGCATTTGTTTGCGATATATTTGGTGAATTATATATTTGGTGAATTGCATACGGAGATGATTCGCTAGGGATATGTCTTGGTTCGTGCATTAGAGATTACGCGAGGTTTTAGAGTTGTGCTGAGTTACCTCGAATTGTAGTTCCAAGATAGTATGGCGAAATTAGGGTGATTAATAACCTTCATTGGATTTGTCAGATTGTATTAAGTTATTTTAGAGACCAGTCATAGTAGTGAATTTTTAAATGCGACATTTCATTTCAAGAAACATCTTCCCCTTTGAGGACGAAGAGAATTTTGCACAAACGAAAAACTGAGAATCTAATTCCTGAGGACCAAAAGAAAAAACCTAAGACTTGCGTGTTTCCATTCAGTCCATTTAGTAATTCATTAGACTTATTTATCTGCAGAAGTCTCTGTCTTTAGTTCTACGGTATCGGTATTTTTATCATTTATGATCTCTGGAAGAGTATCAAGCTTGTGGAAAATGTCACACGGCATCCGGTCTATTCCAGTAATGCCTTGCTTCACTTATTCATTTCAAATGTGCTGTGTCTCGAAATATTTGTTTCAGGACTATTTATTCAGTAGTTGGATCTCTTTCATATTTGATAAAGTTGCTCATTTTTGCTTTCTAGGATCGATTTTTCAGCAATGAAACTAGAGGACATCAAATCCAAAAGGGCATCGAAATCATTCCATGAAAAGTAAATTTCACATAAATTGAAATATTTGCCACATTCATTTTCAAATATTGTAGTATTTGGAATAATTGTAAAAAGTATGATATGGAATTTTTAAAATATGTATTATTCTATTTTATTACAATAAAAATACAATTATTATTATTTTGTAATAATAATACAAAAGTATTGTTTTATTTTATAATAAAGATATGTTTATAATGGCCCCAAGATATTAGAGTATCAATCTTATTTTCTTATGCACATCTCTTACAATTAAGCGGATTTAACTTCTTCAGCACAAATTTCATAATTGTGATTTCTAATTAGGTTCACTGTTCTGTATTATTCTTTATTATTAAACAAACAATCTTTATAGTCAGCAAATATTATTCTGTTTTTCACAACACATTTCTTGCATCTTTTGATTTTTTATATTCTTTATCATAAACTTTATATGAATGCATTTTTGATTTTAAAATCCCAAAAACACTGTCATATTGTTACCTTTATTTTTAATTTTTCCTAATAGTATTTGTTTATTTGTGAAAAATTGTAAATATGATATTTTGTCTCTGTTAATATTTTACCGTATATTTTTTACAATTTTAAATTCGCAATATAGGTTTATATTAAACTTCAATCGTTTCTGATATTTCAGATTCTTTTTCGCAATTACAAATACATTTGCTTTAATTGAGTTCATAAAATTTCCTGAATCTATCAAGTTAAATGTCTTTTCAATATAAATTGTTTGTAATCCCTTTTTAAACGCTTTATTAACTAAATATGTTTTGTGAATTTTTCTTCCTCTAGCTTTTCAAGTACATCATCATCAGGACAAGATATTTGGAGTACCATAAGGTAATGTTGAAACGTAGTAGCCTATATACGAGTATAGCTCAAGATTTAGTGAACTAGAACCGACCTACTGCATTGACAAAGCAGAAGTACAGATCAGTCATCGAAAATTACACGCAACTTATTACAAAATTATTTGAGAAAAAATGAATGTATTACTTACTTACTTACTTACATAGTTTAAAGAAATATATTCGCTTACATATATATATATATATATATATATATATATATATATATATATATATATATCACACATTTCATTTCGAACTAAATAATTGAATCCATTTGCTTTCTTGGAAGATATGTCACTAATTTTCATCGTGTGAAAATTAAGGAAATTCTTAAAAAATAAATCATTAAATTTGAAAAGCTGTTCTGAAAATATCACATAGGTACATTATTAACAATCAGAAAAAATGTAATATTTGTTAAACCTCTTAACCCTTAGAAGCCGCAAGACTTATGTCACTATTGCACGTAAATGCCTAACTCTCAACCAGGGGTTCGTATACCTGCATAATCGGGTAAATTCGTGTTGGGTTCGTTAGCCGAGCTTTTTAAGGTGCACAGGATATGTCCGGTCAGTATATTGTGCCTAAGATCGCAGTTTCGCGTCCCGGCCACTGCAGTCAATTGACTCTGTGGTAAAGGATGGGGAGGGCCCATGTGAAGCAATCGGTCTAACGGTACGCATGGTAGCTGACGGGGTTTCAGTTATCTGCAGTTAAAATGGTTTTGCTCCTTTTTTAAGAAAAAAAAAAAATAAACAATTGCAGTCCGCGTCACCTTTTTTGGCGTGTGAGAAAAGTAATGGGAATGTTAAGTGCGAGTGTTTTACATTTGCCGCAATCAGTCTGACAACTGTGTTTGGCAAATGGCTGATGTGACGTGTATACGAAGTGGTACCATTCTCAGCTGCACTAGCAACATGCTCACAAACAGGGGACTATATATTTAGGACACACACCAAAAACTCTGGCGCCAGTTGTATTGTTTTAATCAAGTGCAATGTCCTTAATATTATATACAATTAAAGAATATCAATGCATTTTATATATAACATACAATTTATAATATATTATATCACGTCATGACCATAATATTAGCAGGCACAAAATTAACATCAATTAACTGATGTCATTCAAAAAAATATATATATATATATATATATATATATATATATGCGTTCCACGTTGACTGACACAGTTGTAGCATACTTGAAATTAGGCACGTCACGTAAATTAAATGTAGGCTACATGTTCAATGACGTCTTTAGGATATGTGTTCAATAACACATTTGAAACTTCACTAAGTGTACCTTATCTACTGTGTTGATGTGAATATGTCTATAAGTTTGGTCCAGTACTAGGATGTGGTCTTAGAACGTCGACCGACACATTTTCAGACGAGTTTTGTCTCACTTATAATTTTATCTCTATACTAAACGACAAATTCAAATGAAGTATAGGGTGATTGACAGACGAAAATTCAATGTATCCACCATAACCTTGAGTTGAAGCGGGTCACGTGATCTAACAATACGCTGGGGGGGGGGAATTTAAGGCGGGTCGTGCAGTGTAACTTGAGTCTCAGAATTCAATTTGTCATCATAAACACGTTTGTGTTTACTAGTACTTACATGACGCTTTACGTTAATTTCCTAGAACCTGGCACATAATGTTTGCAAACTTTGCAGAAATGTTTATTGTTTTAAATAATAAACACACAATCAAATTCTAAAATACAGGCTCTTAATTTTGTATACTATGTACTTGTTCTATTTTTCGGCACAGCACTGCAAGAAATGTGCACGAACTACTGACTGACACACTTGAACACAACTCCATTGTTTACTTGTTTATACTCTGACGGATTGTGCAGGTTCTGAAATAATTTTGCAACAAGTTGCGTGTAATTTTCATTGACTGACTGTACTCCTGCTTGATCAGTGCAGTAGCTAGGTTCAAGGTCACAACAATTATGCTGTATACACAATATTTCACTATTACTTTACTCCAAATTCCTTCCCCTGATCATCATAAAAGGAAATATTTCTCTTAATTCCTCTGGTTCCCGTTCATATAGGCCTAGTGCTCTAATACCTTCCTCATTACGAAAAGTTAGGTCTATAGTAGTGTTCATTACTTAAAAAGGAAGTGATAACGATATTTGAAAGTTCTGCTCACAGATGACGTATACATACGTGACTTAGTTTAAGGTACAGTGTTGTCAGCCTATGAACGAATGTCAGCCGTTTGTATATAACCGATAAGGCACATCCTCATAAACGGCATTGGACTGATAACAAAGGGGATAAGTTCATAAGGGCTTTCAAAGAGCATATTAGCATTTGTTCGTGATTCTTCATACACACAATATTTACTTAATTTCCAGCTTTCTAAGAAGTATACAAAATCTGTTTTTAAATACTTTTTACAAGGATCGCCCAATTATTTTAAATTCTATTTGCTATCAGAAATATAAAAAATGACAGTTATTAACCACTTACAGAAGCGGAAAGCTATATAACTGTTCAGATTAATGGAGGAAATAGACTACGTTAAAATAATTTTAAAAATTCTCTTATGTGCTTTGTAATTAAGTGCATGGTTAATTAGAATTTTTCGTCACAGCATTTCTTACATGTAATGGTCGACCTCACATTTTCAAGTATTACGGTAACACCATTAACAATCATTACAAATAACACTTCTCTTTCCTTCATAATTTAATAAAACTACCCTAATTCCACTAATTATCTATCATATTGCTGCTCAGTCCATCGTCTATTTAATACTTATCCCACCTTGTTTTTGCTATTCATTACTTATTCACTAGTTCACATAAGTATACCTTACTGTTTATACCAGTTCACTTCTACAGCCGATTCGTTATCCAGTTCCCTATTCGCTATAATAACTTATGTGCACCATCAATAATTTCCAATATTCACATCTTTATTAATCTGCTGACTTGATAATAATCTTTCCATGTACTCTTTTCTTGATATTTTATTAGTTCACTAACATTGGTCACTTATTAACTCGAAAAATTCTATTCACTGTTTTTTTTTTTACCTTAGTAAAACAAATCGTTATCGTCACTGATCTCTACCTCTTTCACTGACCAATCCTCCCCTCTCTTCGTAGCTACCACTTTCTTCACTCGTTTGTCTTATATTATCAAATCTCGTCTACCCCCATCACATTTTTCACCACTTCTCGTTTTCCGCCACGGCTCACATCGTTTGAGTAGATAAAAAAGTGTGTTGACGTCACAGGCTTCCAGAATTTCAGGGGCCAAGCCAAAGGAGAGATGGGGGAAGGGGGCGTGCGGTTGCTCCTTGATTGGTTCAAACAGAAGAGGAGGAATTCAATTTTGATTGGTGCATGGGGATGGGTCTCAAATTCAGTTGGTGAATGGGATGGAGGGGATGTGCGATTGGCGAATAGAGATGGATACCTCATATATGTGAGTGGTCCTAAACTATGGGTGGGTGGGGTGATGTTCGTATGGAATGGGATAATGGAATATGGAGATGTAGGGGATTTGAGATTTTCGAATGGTGATGGAGGGAGTGTTGAATTGGGATTGGTTACAAAATTCAACTGCTAGTGGGGGATGGGTTTTGGTTTTCCCCTGTGTGATAGTAATCCACCTTGAAACAAGTGTGTTACACATGTGAAAGTGAAAGCTCGTTGGCCTCGGGTGATTGGTGAAAGTGACAAGGTAAACACCTCTAAACGTGTCGTGTGTGAGCTTGTCCACCGTATTGTGAGAATGTTGGCTGCTAACCTTACCGGCTAGTTGAAGAGAAAGTTCTTGTTGTGAAATATGAATGAGTTTTTTGTTTGAATAAATTTCAACAATAACAAAAATTGAAAAAATTAAATTCAGCAATCAACTATGATTACTAGAAATGAAAAAAAAATGTATAACAAATTAACAATGGAGAAAACTCACTTCAACAATTACCTGATTACTGTATTTAAAGAGGCATAATTACATAAAATTATATATTTTTAGAAACGACAGATTTCAATTCCACAAAAAACAAATTTCTAAAAATTTGAAGGAAATCATCATATCTAATACCGTAGTTTCCCCTAACTATTGTCCACATTTGTCTTTGTATATTCAGTACAATTCATCTAGATTAAGTGAAATTTTGGCTTCGGACTCTAGTAAATGTATATTAAATAAATATTGACATATGTATTTGAAATTATTTAATTACAAGTGTTAAAAAAATAATAAGCATTGGTACATAGTTGTATTCTGAGTTGCCCAACTATAGTCCACACATGTATTCATGCTTGAAACCATGAATGGACTATAGCTGGAGCTCTAATTATTCGTAAATCAATACATTGAGTTTCTAATTTAAGGATAGAAACATAATCTAGGACAGAAATATTAAAAATAAATGCAAAGTACATGAATTCTTTTCATTGGTACACATTGCATAAACACACAATAAATAAGAGAAATCTGAAAGTCATTTTCCTGCAATAATGAACAACTGCACTCACCGGCGAAAAAACCGCGCCACCTAAAGTTTCTCAATTTTTTTATGAGGTGAGATTCAGAAAACGCATTATGAAATGAAGAAAACATTGCTTCACAGATAAAATCTCTTTTTATTATCACTTGCGCTATTATTTTCAACGCTAAACAATGGATATAATTAAAAATTGTAAAAACTTACAAACTTACTTTCTTCCAAATGTTCAACTGATTTTGTTGCCACCCAGATGTTGCTAATAGCGGGTATTGCCTCTCCGTGACTGTATGACTGTTACCCTTCGCCGATTCAACCCTTCGATCAGATTCTGGATTCTATTCCATTCTTTACTTAGAACATTTCGGAGTTGCTGTAAGTTGCTGTGAGGAGTTAGACGACTTCTAACTCGCTTCCCTAACATTTTCCACACATGTTCAATAGGGTTTATATCAGGACTTCCTCCTGGCCATGCCATCCTATTCAATCCAACGTTGTGAAGGAACTCACCCACGATTCTTGTAGCATGAGGGCAAGCATTGTCAAGCACTAACAGGAACTTTTCATCAATCAGTGAGGCATATGGTACCATATTATGTTAAATTAGACCTTCTTTGATGTATCTTCGAGCAGTCAAAGAACCTGCATTAACGAAAACAAGTTCTGTGAGAGCTTCATACGAAATGCCACCTCATACCATTACTGATCCACTTCGGAATATGACACGTTAACTGAAGGTACATGAAGAAAAATATTCTTCTTCTCTTCTCCATACTCTTTCATGTCCATTTGTAAACTAAATCTCGATTCATCTGTGAAGAGCACTCGTCGCCAGTCCCCCAGGTTCCACTTAGCATGATTGTGAGCAAAACTTAATCGTTAAACATGATGTTGCTGGAGCAATTCTGGGCCTTTAGCTGGTCTTCTGGAATTCAACCCACATTCATCCAGACGTCTTCTTACGGTTCTCTCACTCACGTTAACTTGTCTTATTTTCTGGAAGGCTTTTCTGGTTTCAATAGCTATGGAATGGCGATCTGTTAATGTGTTTAGGACAATAAAATGGTCGTCACGAGCCGAAGTTACTCGTTTTCTCCCTGAACCGGGTCTCCTGGAATAACCTCCTGTCTCTCTAAAGCGATGGTACACTCGTACGGTCGATCGAGTAATCCCAAAAACTGCAGCCACATAACACTGACTAGTCCATCTTCTATCAATGCAATTACTTTTGTTGAATCAGTAGGACTTAGTGACATTGGTATACAATGAGATACTCCAATACTGTCTCAAAAGAGCTTACCACTCTGTAGACTTCTTCAGCTTAGCTTGAAATGAGTCCGAGAAGTTTAGACACAATATTGAAAGAGGAACTAATCTTCTTTTCAGATTATTGTTGGCTATTACGTATTCAGTATTACATTGTTACGTATCACAAAATACATGAATAACTGAATGAACCTCAGCACGCCAACAATTATTTCAAAATCCTACAATTTTAAAAAATGTTTAAGAAAATGCAGTTGGTTTTTTTTTTTTTTTGCCGGTGAATGTATATTATAGAAAAAAGTACAGTATCAAATTCTTCGCAAAATATTATGCAAATAAATTCACTGATAATGTTTATTTACCGTACTGAGAACTACATTCAGTAGGCTTATTTCGATCCTTAGAATCTCCACTTCTCTTGTAATTATGAAATTGAAAATAGATCTCTCTTTTTCTAGAAGCATTTGGGATCTTCAATTTGTTTTATTATGTTTTCCTTTCTATTGAATAAAATGTCTTCCATTTCTCGCCACCTCAGTGAGTGCTGCTTCTTACTATACATGAAACAACAGCTCCATTGTTATTTACTTTCAAAACTTTCCCTGGCCACAATTCCTCCTCATAAGTAACTACCATATAACTATGTGCCTTTAGCATTAATTTAACAGATTTCGTCTTCTTTTACACATCTGACTCATTGTCTGTAAATATGGAGAGAACACCGGAAATATCATAATCTGTATCCAATTCAATTTCATAGCTCTCATAGTCACTTACAGGTACGGTTGTTTTCCTTCTACCCTGAAGTTTTCGTTTTACCGGACCATCATTCGTGCTAGTACTATTGATGCTGGAACATCCTGGTTCTTCATTTACTGGACTATAATGTTAAATGGTGTTTTAGAATATACTGATATACCGTATTTGCAGAAGTGAATAATCACATTGATCACATTTTATTAAAACAAATATTTCAAAATGAAATACAACTACGGTCCACGAAAAATTGTGGTACATAGTTGAGGACTGACTTCTAGCCTTGAGATTAATCATTTTTCACGCAGAGTCCTTAACCTCTGCCAGTCTAATTATTACGTGAATGTAAACACTATATAGCCAAGTCTAATTGTACAAACAATCATATATCTATAACTTACCAGTTCTACATAGGAGAACTTAATAATACAGACAAACACAAAATGAATGATTTTGCGCCTTCACACATTCAATAGAACGACGCACACAGACCTTGTTAAGCATCCATATCATTGCCACGTGTAATGGTAGATGGAAGCACCTATGGGGAACATAATTCCATCACAGTGGCGCCTCAAATGGCAAACACCGAACTCTTGGGGACTAAGTAGTACATAATGTGTTTTGGACCATAGTTGGGTGCTTGGACTATAGTTATGGGAGATGACGGTACGGAAAGTAGTGTCTAATCCGCAGTCATGGAAATGCAATATTCGAAGTACACATCTCCTCACATAACATCAAGTGAGATTCGCTTTTCATTAAGAATGATATAACAGAGATCAGATTGTTTTCACAAAATATAATTTTTTAATTTCTGTAATTTACTCATTGTCAATTGTCATCCAATTATAATTTAAAAGAGAACAATTTTTTTCAAAGTTTAAATGTCTTATGTAAGGAATAATAATATTTTATGTAATGAATAGAAATATAGTTTGACAAAGTTCTATCAGCACTTAGAACATTGTCTCACCCTGAAAATTCATTATGGAAGGACATATTTCTAACTGCAAAATTAAATATTCTAAATGAAATGAATAAGTTGTCAAACTAGGCTATCAAAGTATGCAATTATAATTTTAATTATTTATGACGCCATACGTAACATTTCATAAATATAACACATTAAATGTTTATATTACAATAAATTGAAATTTTGAATCTCTGAATCTCGAAAGTATGGAAAAAACAGTTAGAACCTTGTCAAACCAAGGCCACGATGTAACGAGTTTCAGGCCTGATATCACACTCGGCGAAGATTCTTTTGCGAATACTGAACCGATGTATTATAATAAGATGGAAGAACAATTGGAAGAAGAGCGGTTTGGCTTCAAGAAGGAAAAAGGTATGAAAGATGCAATTGGACTGCTACGAACAATCAGCAAAAAATACCTAAAGAAGAATAAAGAAGTGTATGGACTTAAAAAAAAGCGTTCGACAGAGTGGACTGGAATAAACTGATGAAGACCTTAAAGAAAATTGGCGTGGATTAGAAAGAGAGAAGGCTATTTAGTAACCTTTATGTGAAACGAGTCAAAGTCAGGATAGGAGAAGAAATGTCAGAAGAAAGCGAAATAGGAGGAGGAGTACGTCAAGGATGCCCTTTATCACCTACCCTATTCAACATCTACTTTGTGGATTTAGTGAAAAACTGTTTTCAGAACAAGGGAGGAGTGATAGTAGGAGGAAGAAGAATGAAGTGCATAAGATTTGCTGACGATATGGCGTTGTTAGCTGAGGAGAAGATGATACTAAGGGATTTGCTACTGGAGCTAAATGACAACTGTGAGCAGTATGGGATGAAGATAAATGCCAACAAGACGAAGATCAGGTCGTAGGAAAAAAAGTAAAAAATGTAAACTTGCGAATTCTAAATGAGGCAGTAGAGCAAGTACACAGCTTCAAATACTTGGGGTGTACTATAATAACATGAGCTGCTGACAAGAAGTCAAAAGGATAATAGCAATGGCAAAGGAAGTTTTAATAGAATCTCTGGCTGGAGAAAGAAGCAAGGAAGATACTAGTGAAGTGCTTTGTGTGGAGTGTAGCATTATATGGGGCAGGGACAAGGACATTACGACGAAGTGAAGAGAAGCGACTAGAAGTATTTGAAATGTGGATATGGAGAAGAATGGAACGTGTGAAATGGACAGACAGAATACGAAACGAAGCTGTGTTGGAAAAAGTGGGTGAAGAAAGAATAATGCTGAAACTGATCAGAAAGAGGAAAAGGAATTGGCTGGGTCAGTAATTGAGAGTAAACTGCCTACTGAGGGATGCACTGGAAGGAATGGTGAATGAAGAAGAGTTCGGGGCAGAAGAAGATATTAGATGAGAGACGACATTAAGGTACTATATATGGATCATATGCGGAGACTAAGAGGAAGGTCGAAAATAGGAAAGACTGGAGAATGCTAGGTTTGCAGTGAAAGACCTTCCCTTGGGCAGAACACTATGAATGAATGGTTACATAAATCACTTAAAAAGTACAATTATAATCAAGTTCAATGTCTTAACTTTGTAATTATAGGCAATTCCTTTTGTGTGATAGAGTAAACGAAATTCATATTATTAATTAGGTGGTGCACATTAAATAATTCCAATTAGATCTCTCTTTTGAATAATGATTAAAAAAACGTGAACTATATACAATAATTCATTGGCAACATGTTCAAGAAACTGGATTGTTGAGAAACGAGTGATACGCAGATATAATAAGAAGACACGTGCCACCTTCAGGACACTAATATGTTTAATGTAGTGCATTACGTTTGAAGTGGCCCACATAATAAACAATTGACAAATGAATTCATATAATTCTGTGCGTGTCTTTCTCTCCGTGTTTTCAGATATAATGACAGCACACTGATCTTATCCTTCTGACTGATTCATGGATACTCGTATATGCGCAAGATAACAGTTTTACTTGACTTCTGGGTATCTGCCTAAGCTGCCTAATGTATAACAAGGGAATTGGGAAAGCAGGGACAAAGTTTGCAATCGATGCTAATTACCTGCTTCCTACTGTTCGTATAACGCAGTGCAAATAAACGATCTGTTTGAACTCATCGGTCTGTTATGCATGTTCTGAAGGTTAATTATTGTTCTAGTCGGAAGTACATAACGTCTAGAATTAGACGTGTTTGAACTATGCTAGATCAAACTTCCTATTACAGATAACATTCTCATTTTTTACAACTGCGCAACCTCCTACTCCTTCCAGTAGAACATTTTATATAGTCTGTGGATGAATGTCCTCCACTTTGAAAGTGCTTCCAGCAGTGATATCAAAGTTAAATTCCAGCTACCGGGCAATAATTTATGTGCACGAGATAATTTAAGACTATTCGGATGCGCAACCGCTGACAACATTATAATATTAATACAGGTCCATTATTGGTCCCCTAGGAGCTGAGAGACATTTCCTTGGGGGCTAAGGCGGTGGGCACGTAGGACTGACTAGCCTACTGCTACTAATGCCGCTTGTTTGTACAGCTGGAAGCCTTAATCTCCTTTCACCCCGTGGGCCTCTATGGCCTATGATAGGGATGACTTTACCTTCAGGAATTGGCTTGTTGGACGGATCGCGTCCCCATTAACCTGTTGTCTGAGGAGTATCGAATCAAAATGCGCTCAGTCTGTCTTTACTTTCTAACTTATTTCCCCTCTTTCGAAGTCGTTCAGTCAAACAGCAGGGATTAATTTAAATGTTGATCTCTACTGAGGATGTTTCCTGTAGACTAAGTGCATTTTAATTCAATGCTCCTTAGCTAACAAGGAACGAGTGTCCTGCAATGTTCGAACAATAGAGAGGCAACCAAGACATTATAAACTTCGTTTTATTTCATATCAGAAACTAATCGTCAGAGCTATACTAAAATCCTTAAGCGGTTAAAACGTGAAGGGTGGGAATGGAGGACAGCAAATATTTTTATAACAAGGTGGAACAAATACGACAGGCCTCCTTCTGCAGAGCGAACATCGACAAATATCGAACTTCGCCATACTCGACAAACTTGAACCGAACATAACGCCTGTAATGCACATTACAAAGCAGAAAACAATTAATTTACTTTTGGCTCGATGTTGATGCGTTTTCCGTATACAGAGGCCTAGGTGTACTGTAGTGTATTTCTAACCGCAAGTTTTTCAATTTAATATTCGTCTCATGTACAAAATTGTAAAGACATTTTAAATGCAGTGACAGATTTGTATAATTAATTAAACTTGGCGAATATTTATTCTGATTTTAGCATATTTCATACATTTAGATTTAGATTTTATTTAGTAATAACATACATAAAAACGTTACATTAAAATACCCCGAAAGAGCAAAGCTCGTGTTCGGGGACAGTTCCGTTACATAGATATACATACTTTGTAGACAAAATACTTAAGAAAAAAGCTCACATAAAGATGATAATAAAATTAGTAAATAATAATACTAGTAATAACTGAGTGAAAAAAGAGACGATGTTTAGATTGATGGATTAATATTAAATTATTACTAGTAGTATAATTAGTGCAGGTCATGTTGATATAGTAACCAAGATAAAATAGAAAAATACACTTAGGATAGAAATAAACTTGTTTTACAATACATGGTACATAATATATATACAGGGAAGTCTGTCATATAATTTTTTTAATTCTGGATCTGAAAATTTCATGTATTCTATATTTTACTTGCAGTTGTACTACCAGAAGAAGTGTTATTTCTAACAAACATTACTTGACCTCTCCAGTAGCTGTATGCTACAGCGCGCGCTTACCATTCCACGAATTCAGCTTCGATCCTCGGCGCTTACTGGAGTAACACTTGTGTACAAACCAAAGATTAAAGATTTTGACTTAGAACTAAATCTTTCTTCTCACCACATATTGAGAAATTAGGAATTGACGCTCACATAAAATTGCAAACCATTCTCTCCACTGTTCCTTGTAATCACCTTGTTTTCTTTCTCATCCCCTTTTCTCTTTGCATCCCCCTTGTCCTATTTTCCTCTTGTTATTCTTGTGTTCTCATTCTTCTCATTGTATTCCCCTTGTTCTCCTTGTATTTTTCTTGTTCTCCTTATAATCCCCTGGTTCTCTTTGTATTCCTCTTGTTCTACTTGTACTCCATCTGTTCTCCTTGTAAACCCATTTTTATACTTGTAGTTCATTTGTTCTCCTTGTATTCTCTTAGTTCTCATTTTATTTCCCTTGTTCTTATTTTATTTTCCTTGTTCGCCTTGTATTCTTCTTTTTCTATTTCTAAAATCCTTGTTCTTGTTACATTTCCCTTATTCTCCTTCTCTTTTTCTTCCCATAGTTCTTCTTTTATTCCCCTTACTCTCTTTTTATTCCTCTTGTTCATCTTATATTTCCATTGTCATTCTATTACCTTTGATCTCCTGCTATTCCCCTTGTTCTTCTTGTCGTCCTTTTTTCTCCTCTACAAATGATGTTGCGTTGATAGGCAGAAGCCAACATTCCTTCTCTAAGGGTTTCCGTCATAGGGACAAATGAATGGAGGGAGAACGAAGTCTAATGAAGCCAGTAGAAGAAAGAAACAACAAGAGGATAGAGCAGGAAAACTGTAAATTTGATAATGTTTAAGAATGTAAATTTCGGGATCGAGAATTGCGAAAAGTAACTTTGTACATTCAGTGATTAAAGGGAGAATATTGGCTGTCAATAATGCTACCATGCATTCCTGCTTCTGCTACGATCATAAATTGTAACCGAGGAAAATGAAATTGAGTGCATACCGAACAATAACTAGAGCAGTGACTGTGTGTGGTTCAGAAATATGGATCCTAACAAAAACATATGACAGATTAGGAGTATGGGAAAGAAAGATATTATGTAAAATCTTTCAAGCTGTCCAGGATAATGGGCCGGGTATTTATGGAGATGGCGAAAATCACGACATAATAGGTATAGGTACAATAGATTTTTATTAATCTTTACGAATTAAGTGATTCTGATTAATAATACGAATATGCAGATGAAACAATCGCGACAAATCGCGAAATAGAGTTCTAATAGCGAAATATGAACACATTCGCGAATTATTACTATTGCGTCGTTTTATAGCGAATTTCATATTCTGAGATTTCGAATTTTTTTATTTTAATTTGTTATATATACAAGTAGGCTACATTACATGGTATTCCAATTGTTCTGATTACATTAGTGAACTCAAAAGACGAAGAATTCAACAGTTCATTAATAATTTGAAAGTATTAATTTGAGAGCTGTAAGTTTTTTCGTTTTTAATGAAAGTGTGTTAAATATA
Organism: Periplaneta americana; assembly: GCF_040183065.1. Classification (NCBI taxonomy): domain Eukaryota; kingdom Metazoa; phylum Arthropoda; class Insecta; order Blattodea; family Blattidae; genus Periplaneta; species Periplaneta americana. The sequence continues at coordinate 13,527,666 of NC_091125.1, read as the reverse complement.
GTCTCAATCTAACAAATATTGTCTACTACAGTAGCTATACCGCCCTTTTACCAGAATCCAATGAAGCTTTAATTGGTAAGTAGGCTAATATTCATACTGAGTTAATACTTCAATTCCAAAATAATTGTATTTTACAAAATGTCCATTAATCTCCGTCAAGTGTACAAATCAATCTCCAACAATCTCCGCCGACCCCAATATTGAAAAACACAAATGAAAAACTTAATCTCCATAAATATCTGACCCTGAGCATAGATTTATGTGCACTTTATGAAGAAGAAAACCTCGTAACAGAACTTAAGAGAGATAGATTACAATATTGTTAGGACATGTAGAACACAAGAAAGATGACAATTCAATGACGAATTTAATTATGGTTTATTTAACGACGCTCGCAACTCCAGAGGTTATATCAGCGTCGCCGGTGTGCTGGAATTTTTTCCCACAGAAGTTCTTTTATATGCCAGTAAATCTACTGGCATGAGCCTGTCGCATTTAAGCACACTTAAATTCCATCGATCTGGGCATGGATCGAACCCACAACTTAGAGCACAGAAGGCCAACGCTATACCGACTACGCTACCGAGGCCGACTCAATGAAGATGGTGTATTGGTAAACCGAAAGACGAAGAAATAGAGACATACTGAGGAAGATATGGAGAAGAACGTGGAGGAAATCTTGCATCTTGAATTCCAAGAATGGAGGAAGACATTAATTCGAGCAGAATGGGTGGAATTTGTAGGAGAGACTGAGGCCTTGTAAAGGCATGGAGTGAGTGAGTGAGTGAGTGAGTGAGTGAGTGAGTGAGTGAGTGAGTGAGTGAGTGAGTGAGTGAGTGAGTGAGTGAGTGAGTGAGTGGGTGGGTGGGTGGGTGGGTGAGTGAGTGAGTGAGTGAGTGAGTGAGTGAGTGAGTGAGTGAGTGAGTGAGTGAGTGAGTGAGTGAGTGAGTGAGTGAGTGAGTGAGTGAGTGAGTGAGTGAGTGAGTGAGTGAGTGAGTGAGTGAGTGAGTGAGTGAGTGAGTGAGTGAGTGAGTTTTATAATTCACGTATAAAACAAGTACATTTTTTTAAAATTCATATACTCTTACATTTAAGTTGTAATTGTTATTTCCTTACATCCACAATAATGTAAGTTTTTATAACTTAAACTTATTTTATGTCCTTTTATACTTTCTCTCTTTATCTTGTTTCACCCTGCCTTTAGTAGTTACCAATTTACAAACAAGGTTGTATCTTTGAACCAACAATACGGGTTTCCCTGATCGTGTGGTCAACACGATATAGGGTCACTGTTAAGACGTCAGAAAACAAGTACAAGACAAGGGACAAACACCTAGTCTCTTGTAATGTAGACAAATCTCTGCCATCGCCGGGAAACGAATCACAGACCTGTTGGTTGGGAAAAGTACGCTATATTCACACAGCCACAGCTGCGGACATTCTCTTATAGGCCTACATTGTATTATAATTGAAAACCAAAATACTTCTTGTTACCTTTCCTACTCTTAATATATTCCTTTATTTTACTTTTTTGCTTTAGTTTTCATTATTGTCGAGGAATTAAATCGACTATTTAACGACGAGAAAAATCCCGTCAACATTCGGGACTGAACCCAGGATCTCACAGTCTGTAGTCACTTCCTCTACCAACTGAATTACCCGGAGGACATGGTGTACCGTACCATTCTACATACATCACGGTTATTATACTTTCTCCATAGGAATAACGATATAAAAAATGTCATTTTATTTCAAGAAGTGTATTTGGACACTGTTAGCAAACAGTACCCCTTTCATTGAACTAAACTACCACGCAAGTATAATGAGAGGACATGTTTTCTAAGTTAACTGCACGTTAGGGTAGGAATAAATTCAACATTTACATGTTAGCAGAACTACAAGGTCAGAAATATATTTTTTTCTCCGATTCCTTCTTGAATCGTGACTGAACCGTTTAGGGAAAGATTTAAATATTCTAGTCAGTTCGAATCCATCATTTTCTATGTAAAGATCCGACAAGATTGGAGGCCACGTAAGTATACAGTTCAAAATCAATACTACAGTACACTCTGACGTATTTTAACGCTTATGCGTCATGTGTCATAAACAGTGGGTAACCTATTTCAAATTAAGATAGATAAGGTAATGTTATCCTCTATATTTGCAATGAAGGCACTTTGGGGGACATGGAGGTAGATCTCCATTCTTTCTTGACCAGGTAGTGTGTAGGCACCGTGTTCTAACAGCTTTTTACCTGCGGGAAAGACACAGTACTCAGTTTGACAGGAGGATGAGTGAACCTCGGGGCCGTTCTGAAAGTTTTGGCAACGGGAAAGATAAAACTAACGACATTCTACTATAAAATTACTCGTAGATGTTTTAAAATAAAAAATGTACTTAAAACTGATATAGGTATATTTATACTGACGCGTTGGGCCACCCTGTTTATATATTCGCACTGCCAGAGAAGTTTTAAGTATATTTTAAGTATATTTAAGTATAAAAGGTAAAAAGGTAAAGATATCCCCGTAACATGCCATGAAGGCACTTGGGGGGCATGGAGGTAGAGCCCCATGCTTTCCATGACCTCGGCACTAGAATGAGGTGGTGTGGTCGGCACCACGCTCTGACCGCCTTTTACCCCCAGGAAAGACCCGGTATTCAATTTTATAGAAGGCTGAGTGAACCTTGGGGCCGTTCTGAAAATTTGGCAAATATTTAAGTATATATTAAGTATATTAGAGTAGGCCAGTACAAGTTGTCTGAATTCAGCCGGTCATTTTTTATGCAGTCCAAATATCAGTCCAGACATGGTGGAGGTATTTAATTTTTTCATTGGACAGTGTTTTATCGAGTGATTTGCTTTCTTATATTATTTCTTAATACTTACGTACTTATGGCTATTAAGGAACCCGGAGGTTCATTGCAAGTCCGCCATCGGTTCCTATCCTGTGCAAGATCAATCCAGTCTCATCATCATATCCCACCTCCGTCAAATCTATTTTAATATTATCCTCCCATTTACGTCTCGGCCTCTCCAAAGGTATTTTCCCTCCGGCCTTCCAATTAGCACTCTATATGCATTTCTGGATTCGACCGTACATGCTACATGCCCTGCCCATCTCAAACGTCTGGATTTAATATTCCTAATTATGTCAGGTGAATACAATGCGTGCAGTTCTGCGTTATGTAACTTTCTCCGTTTTCCTGTAACTTCATCCCTCTTGGCTCCAAATATTTTCCTAAGAACCTTATTCTCAAACACCCTTAATATTATTTCTTAATATGCAAATTATCTCTAATCCTTCAAATTAATTTGTTTTGTTTCATTCGAAATAAATAACGGACATAATAAGAAGATACCTGTAAAGAGCAGACAGCATAAAGTTTTAATACAATTTATTCATTTATTTAAAGAAATTTTAGAGCATGTCACTTCTTGCGACACTACCATGACAACGTCACAACCTGGGTAGACCATGAAAACGTTGGATTCAGACTATGACATAGGTACCAAATAGTCTCTGACATACGAGATCAGTGACAACTCGCATAGAGCTGGACCATGTGGAAGTATACTGCTTGCTGGAATATCATCGTATATTCAAATTTGTTGTCGTTATCATTCACTTTTGTTATCACGAATTTCAGATATTCGAATCGTGAATGCTTACCGAAAGCAGGATTCAAGCAAAATAGCTACTGCTGTGGAACATTCTGGTTCATAAGATGTTTCATCGATTATATATTTCCGTTGAAAAGTAGTATTAACTAGAACCTTTTAGAATTATCTGCTATCGTAGTTCGACATTGAAGACTACGAAAAGAAGAACCGGGAATCGATCTCTCACAGGCAAACGAAATTTAATATTCAAGACTGAGTCTACCGAAAAGAATCTACCGACCGGAAATAATAAAATTAAATATAAATAAACAAATAAAAAAACTGCGATAGTGTCCAAATCATGTCCTATGTGATTAGGCAGTCTTGAAATTATTTGATGCGGCACAGAGTGCTGCATTGGAGTTAAATCGCTCGCTTGAACTCGGTCGAGTGTCGCACCCTCGAGTAAGATACGATCGGTAGTGATACGCTCGTAATAGAAGCACAGTACAAGGTCATCTCACCGACATGTCTTATCTTGTATGGAAGGCGACAGATAAGATAATTACACGTATGTTTTGCTCACACGGTAAAAATAAGGCTTTATTTCCTGCGTTTATGACAAACGTTTAATGGAACAGTCAATGGAACGTACCAATATGTATATATATATATATATATATATATATATATATATATATATATAAAATAGTATGAAAAACTTCGATATACAGTTATTATTAACAATTATTCAATATTTTATTTACCACATATATAATATGATAGGGCCATACATAGTGTTGCGCCTATAATAATAAAAATAATAATAATAATAATAGTAATAATAATAATAATAATGTTAATACATAAGGCGCACTCGAAAGAGTATTAACTATGTCTTTTGTATATATTGATCTTGTTTCACACATTAGTCACTGTAGTCTCTTATGGATTTTGTTCTTTTTCCACACGTTATTATGTGATAGCGTTCGCACTTTCGGTCGCACAGTGGGCAAATGCAGTCGCCGTCTGGATGGTGGAATCTTTGCGTCCTACATATCTTGTGGTGGAAGCCGTGGATAACGAGTCTGGTTACCACGTGTCTTTGGTCCTGGCACGTCTCTGTCCACTTCCGGTCCGTCATTGCGCTTGTACAATAGAAGTCCGGGTCGATGTCATTTTGCTTCCTACGCCGTGTCTCCAGGTGTGCTTGATACGGGCCCGTAGATGGCAGCATTAGTTCCAGCCTGAGGTCCTCTATGAAGAAACTCTCTTTGGCCAACACGTAGACGATCCTTGTAGGGGACTGCTTTCCTACTCCTAGGACTCTCTTCAGGAACCTTGCCTTCACATTTTCTAACTTTGCAATGTCGTTGTTCGTCAGTTTCTCCCATATTAATTCTATTCCATAGGAGGCAATAGGTGTTATAACTGCATGAAATAATGACATTGCTGTGGTCAAGGAGAGTTTGCTGATGTTCGGAATCCTATATACTGCGACAATGTAGAAACGTTTTACAAAATATTATTGATATAGCAGTAGATTAATAACAATATTAGTACAGAGATAACGTCACTGAAAATATAATAAAACGAATAATCATGCTGCACAACTGTTACAGACGTAAAGATTGATACACTAATTATTATTATTATTATTATTATTATTATTATTATTATTATTACTAGAAAACTTGATACAGTTCTTGCATTATCGTGATTGCGTTCCCCGTTTATAATAATTACATTTAAATCCAATAACATCTATCAGATGTGGCAAAAACAAAATCACTCCTGTGTGGAAAAAAAAAAAAAAAAAAAAAAAAACATTTACCTACAACATTTATATTACATTTTAAAGCAAGTTTTGTAGTTGTGCTATGGAGAGGTTAGTTAAACACTGCAAAGTTTTGAAATGATAAACATCTATGATTTTACTACACAGTTCATAACTGTAACAAGAACGAATGTCTAACGCTCGGCTTATACCGTTCGAGGATTTATCGCTCGTGACAATTTTACCCATCATGCATGTGCGCTACCTATCGGATTATGCTATGAATACTTGGCACTCGAGCGAAAACGTCCGATGCAGATCTCTGATGCGGCAGTACAGTCGAGTAAAGACTGGAACCTTCCTAGTCTCATACAAGTGTGAGTTATATAGCTTTATCCATTGAATTTTGACCTGCCAGCTGAAGGAAGACAGGTTTATTTATTTTTCATAAATAGCATATAAGATGCAGCGTCTGAGACTGGATTCTGTTTTTAAGGATTTAGGCCTGGTTGCAGAAATGCAAATCAAATCAGTCCCTGATCGCCAATCAGTTGGACTCTGATTTATTTGATTGTTCATTGCGTTGCATAAACGTGAATCTCCAATCAACTTATTCCGATTTACTAACTGCTGATTTGAGAAAGAAATGCATTTGACAACAGCGCTATTTAGCAACCACAGCCAATTTGATGCTCTTGAAAAGTAGCGAAACAAATGCATCAAGTGGGCGGTGATTAGGAAAACAAGTGAATGTTTTGCTGTTTTCAACGAGTTAGATACTATAGAGAGGCAATATACCTCTAAAAGTTGAAGACAATTGAACATTTGTCCGCCATGTCTTGCTTAGTCAAAACAAAGGAGCGTGGCTCGGATGTTGTAGGAAATGACTGTGATGAAGTTAGTATTATTGTGAATTGAGTTACATATTAAGACTATGTTAATAAGTAAAAAATAAAATACACACAAAACTTCACGTTTTATAACAGCTGTAGGCCTATGTTTTATTAGTTTCACCGCTATACTGGAGAATTAGCACGGTCGCTTTGAACCGTGCCGTTACGTTTATCACCAAATTTAAGTAAATACACAATGTCACCAACATAAGAACATGACATTGGTGTGTGGCGTAGTTGGCGGGAGAAATTTTTTTCTCTCTCTGTCTACCTCCTTCGTTCTGAACATTATTGAGAGATAGCGCCACTGTTAGCGACAATGTGTATTTGCGTAAATATTGCGAGTAAATTATGACGAGTGCCTTAGAGGAGAGGCTCGGGACGTGATCCTTACTTGAATTTATTTTTGCGTGTACATTGCAGATTAAATGATTGAGATCCCTTCTTGCTCCGGTTACAGGCCTTGCATTTACGAAGGTTATGTTAGGTTAGATTAGCTTAGGTTAGCTTCGGTTAGGTTAGCTTAGCTTAGCTTAGGTTAGCTTTGGTTAGGTTAGATTAGCTTTGGTTAGGTTAGGCTAGCTTTGGTTAGGTTAGGTTAGGTTAGGTTAGGTTAGCTTTGGTTAGGTTAGGTTAGCTTTGGTTAGGTTAGGTTAGCTTTGGTTAGGTTAGCTTGATTTCATTCGTCCATGTAGTAGTTAAAATTATATAATATGACAGTTTTTGATTCGTAATATTGATAAAAAAAATAATAGGTCTATAATGAAAGCGGTGAATAATTTCATGGTCCCTACATTTTTTTTTTTCGTAAAAGGCTAGGTATTTTTCTTTAGGCCAGAAATAAAACAGCAACGCCGTCATAATTACGTACTTTACGCTTTGGCGAACATTAACCGGAAATTTACTTTCCGTCATTTTAATGGTATTCCGTGAAACACACCTTTTTTCCTGTTAATTTCCTTGTGATAACCTAGTTTATGATCTTATTACATCTTCATTTTCTTTTAATGCATTCAAAAAACCGCCGTTGTACTACATAAAACCTTGAACTTGACTAATGGAGTGAATTATTTAAGAATATAGTCGCGAATTTGACTACCACCATTTCGATTATATTTTGTTTGATACGGCTCGGTACGGCCCGGTGACTAGTGGCCAGCGAGTAGGGTCGACTATCGATATTGGTCTGCCGTGGGTATTATCCAGTTGTTCCAGTTTCACTAAATATAGCCCAGATATTAAATGACAAACTATACTCAATGCAACCACAGCAAAGCACCTAAAGACGGATGAAGGTATTCGGCAGAAGAAAAAATAAATAATTTTTTGGCTTCGTCACAAATTTAATTACCTTATATCTAATCTAACCTAATATGAAATCATGTAATTCAGTGCTCACCAGGTGATTTCAAGAGAGACGACGTATGTAACTAATAGGAGTAAAATATAGGAAAGGTAGTGGCGAAAATTAAAAAAAAAAAATCCAATAATTAAGTTACTGAGAAAAATTAATTGAAATTGGAATTAACGCAGAGAACTTTTGAAAATTGCAATTATTAAAACTACAAATAACCTCTTAGCATGCAACATAATAATTAAAGAATGACTCTAATAGAAAGTTACTCATGATCATAACTCACCACATTTTATTGAAACTATAAGACACTTACGATTAACATGGTTATCAGAAACAACAGGAGCCACAGCTAGCTACACTTCTTTTAGCGTGATGGAGACATTGTGTAGTCTAATATAATTTTAAACAAATATTGATCTCACACGTGTCTCGCAACTAGGCAGAGGCTTTTCCTGAATAAGACTGTTCTTACATTTGACACAATAATGACAAATTGTGTGTGATGAAAGTGCTAACTTTCCTCTTTGTTAACAAAAAGAGCCTTACGCATTAATAAAAATAAAATTGGAGTAGGCCCTATAAACACAATATATACTAAACTCTTGATGGTACAAACTTATTAATACAGATATTTCGCTTATGCTCAGTCCGTCTTATCTTATAATTCTCTGGGGCAATGGTACTTGTATTGAGAGAGTTTAATTATCCAGCAATGAATATTATGATTTACGGTACATTTAATTTAAATCCGAAGGAATGAGACATTTTTGGAAATTTTAAAGTTTTAATTATTACTTTTTCATTTATAAATCAGCTTTTTACAAAACCTATAGCGAAATGTTTAAATTAAATATTGATGTATCCGAAAAATAAAATAATAATTTATTTTATTTTACCTGGCAGAGTTAAGGCCTGCTCTTCCACTGACGCAAGTCTACAATTAATACAAATACATAATAATAATAATAATAATAATAATAATAATAATAATAATAATAATAATAATAATAATAATAATAATAATAGATATGTTGTGAAATATTGTTATTGAAACTCTATCGTACAGGAATATGAAATAAAGTATTCATTGAAAACTACGGGACACCTTATTATTCAACGTCTCCCGTTGTTTCCGTTTGCCATATTATAACCAAATTACTAAACAGTTTAGTATAGAGAAGCAGCTGAGAGGCAGTATACCTTTGATAAGCACTCCTTGCGGAGGCTGGCGGTACTGTAGACCGCCATGTTTTGTAGGGAACGATCCATAATCCATACTACTGTCAGCCTCCGCAGGGAGCGCTTATCAGAGGTATACTGCCTCTCTATAGTATCCAAAGAGTTTGTAATACTTACTAGAGACACATACCCGTGAGTGGCAGGCAAGAAAAATGTCACAAATTGAATCGGCTAGCATCCGCCATTAAAGGGAGTGTTTGCGGCGCGAAATTCGAAAACAGTACCACAATACATTGATGTAGCCTGGTGATAGACACTGTTTCAAACATCTTTTACAAAGGATGAGTCGTGATGAAATTACATTAATGGCAGAGGAACGCTATATTTATTAAAGTATTATAATGGTTGATCTTTGGCGATATTATAAAAAATAAATTAAATCACCCATATACAGTCGGGATAAGTATGAGAAATATTGAATATTGGCAATGTCAACATTAATTTTCAGTATTACTAGTATTGTTTTAAGTACATACTAATGTATATTTACTGTAATATTTAAAATGATCTATATTTCAGTCCTTTCATGCAAAGGAAGAGGAAGGTATATGGGGCTCAGAAAATATTTGGTGGTGAAATATGAGATCATAAAAATTCTGGAAACTGATTTAAAATATAATGAGAATAAATTTTATCACAAAACAATCTATTGTGTAGTTGATGACCATCAAGTTAGAGGTCAGTACAGACTTTTTAATACAATTAGTAGCGGTAATAGTAGGCCTAGGAGTAGTGGTAATAGTAGGCCTAGTAGTAGTGGTAATAATAGGCTTAGTAGTAGTAGTGGTAATTGTAGACCTAGTAGTAGTGGTAATAGTAGGCCTAGTAGTAATGGTAATAGTACGACTAGTAGTATTGATAATAGTAGGCCTAGTAATAGTGGTAATAGTACGCCTAGTAGTAGTGGTAATAGTAGGCCTAGTAGTTGTGGTAATAGTAGACCTAGTAGTAGTGGTAATAGTATGCCTAGTAGTAGTGGTAATAGTAGACCTAGTAGTAGTGGTAATAGTAGGCCTAGTAGTAGTGGTAATAGTAGGTCTAGTAGTAGTGGTAATAGTAGGCCTAGTAGTCGTAGTAGTGGTAATAGTAGGCGTAGTAGTAGTGGTAATAGTAGGCCTAGTAGTAGTGGTAGTAGTAGGTCTAGTTTTTGTGGCAATGTTAGGCCTACTAGTAGTGGCAATAGTAGGCCTAGTAGTAGTGGTAATAGTAGGCCTAGTAGTAGTGGTAATAGTAGACCTAGTAGTAGTGGTAATAATAGGCCTAGTAGTAGTGGTAATAGTAGGCCTAATATTAGTGGTAGTAGTAGGCCTAGTTTTTGTGATAATAGTAGGTCTAGTAGTAGTGGAAATAATAGGCCTAATAGTAGTGGTAATAGGTCTAGTTTTGGTGGTATTAGTAGGCCTAGTAGTATTGAGACCTAGTTAGTAGTGATGGTAATAATAAACCTAGTAGTAGTGGAATAGTATGTCTAGTAGTAGTGGTCATAGGAGACCTAGTAGTACTTACTTACTTACTTACTTACTTACTTACTTACTTACTTACTTACTGGCTTTTAAGGAACCCGGAGGTTCATTGCCGCCCTCACATAAGCCCGCCATTGGTTCCTATCCTGCGCAAGATTAATCCAGTCTCTACCATCATATCCCACCTCCCTCAAATCCATTTTAATATTTTCTTCCCACATACGTCTCGGCCTCCCCAAAGGTATTTTTCCCTCCGGCCTCCCAACTAACATTCTATATGCATTTCGCCCATACGCGCTACATGTCCTGCCCATCTCAAACGTCTGGATTTTATGTTCAGGTGAAGAATACAATGCGTGCAGCTCTCCGTTGTGTAACTTTCTCCAGGAGACCTAGTAGTAGTGGTAATAATAGGCCTAGCTAGACCATCAGCTATATTTTCATTAATTTCTTTGCATTTAATACAACCAAAAACTAGAAGTACATACTGTACAAAACGAAAATTACATGATTAATTCATTTATTGTGAAATAAAACAGGTCTAAAACTGTCTGAGGATTTTCTTATGCACTCTGCTATTATAATCCACTGTATTGTGATGGCACCTAACCCTTACATACATTGTTTAAATCAACCTTATAAACCTGATTAATGTGTTTCTGGAAAAACTTTATCTAAGAAATATTCCGACATTCTGTAAACACATTCAAAGGAGGAACTGCATTTGGAACATTCTTCCAAATATTAAGATATGCATGCTTTCCTGGGCATCTTACAATAATAGTTATGTTCGAACAATTATTTGCGGCGCAGTATTTCACCATTTTCTTATTATTTCCTTTCAAGTGTACTTATATTTATTCGTACTCCTCAATAAGCATCAACTGCGTGCACTCCTGGCGAAGCATCAACTCCCTTTAATGGCGGCCGAACAGCGGTTCAATTTTGTACGCGAAACTAGCGCCGTTGGTGTCTCTAGTTATACAGGGTGTCCGGGACAAAATTTACCAATAAGAAAGTTTAATAACTCACCAAATAATTGATGGATGAAAATGCTGTTTGCGGGAATTGACAAAGGGACTTCCAAAGTTTCGAATGACCACTAATAAACTTCTATGTGTGCACCTCTTGTAGCACGACAGATGTCCAGGCGATATTCAAGTTCTTGCCATGTGTTTCGTAACATCTCTGGAGTGACAGTTGCACAAGCAGCGACAATTCTCCGACGCAGACCCTCCAAATCTGCCACTACAGTCTTGTACACAATGTCTTTTATGTATCCCCAAAAAAATAAGTCCAGTGGGGTTAGGTCTGGGGATCTGGGAGGCCATACTGTAGATCCACCTCGACAAATCCATCGCTGAGGAGCATTCATTCAAGTGATCTGTAACATGTAATGCAACGGAGCTCCGTCTTGTTGGAAAACATATCCTTGTGGAATTTGAGGAATGGCGTAATTTTGCAGCATATCAAGATACACATTTCCATTGATAGTGTTTTCCACAAAAAAAGAACGGTCCAATCACAGTTTCATGTGTAAGTCCGCACCAAACATTAATCTTAGGGCTGTCTCTTTCCAATTCCCTCACTACATGCGGATTTTATGATCCCCAGATGCGACAATTATGCCTGTTGACGATCCCACAGACGTGGAAGGAGGACTCATCACTAAACACCACCTTCTGCAGATATCCATTTTCAATATCAATTTTCAACAGCATGTCACTAGCGAAATCATATCGTTCAGGCAAGTCGTTTGGTTTCAACTTTTGAACCAATTGAATTGCAAGTTCCCTGCTGGCACGGCGAACAGACTTACACGGGCTCCGTTGGAATTCTGTCGACTTGCGCTTCTGTCACTTTCTTCCCGCGTGGTCTCAAGAAGCTTTCTATGCCAAGTTGTTATTGTGTGCCTATCTGGTGGTTGCTTCTCAGGCCACTGTTGTCTAAATCTTCTCTCCACTATCTTCGGATACTTGAATTCGGCAAGCCAATAGCAGCATTGAACGTTTTGTTGCACTGTGAACGCCATTTTAATTACAGCTATGTCAACAACAATGACCAAATGTTGCCAACATCACACATAAAACTTAAAATGTCCCTCTTTCATTTGCCGCAAATTTCATTTTCCTATCTCCATTATTACGCGAGTTATTAAACTTTCTTATGGGTAAATTTTGTCCCGGGCACAGTGTATATTACAAACTCTTTGATAGTATCTAATTCGTTGGCTGTTTTGTTGCTTTTTGTAGAAAGGAAACAGGCGGATTTTCTTGATTTGTATATAGACTACAATATAGTGGAAAAATGAAGCAACTTCATTATACACAGGCCTGTTTTTGGAATGTTTCCCCATCTTCAGTGATATCAAGACGAAGTGGAACCAACATACATAAAAAGTGCTCATACAACTGTAGTATATCTCCTTCAATTTTAGTGTATTTTAAATAAGAAAATTTGGACCAATGAAATCATTGACATAGGTAATGAAGGAAAAGTAATATAACCTATTAAAAATAAAACTCTACATAAATAATATTTGAAGAAAGATCATATTCTAAAGACAAAAGCAGTCTTTTTGACAATCGGGATTTGAAAAGAGTCAATATCTGACAGCCCGTTTATATTATGCACACTAGAATACGCTATTTTTGCTATTTACGTGATCATAAAAAATGTAAGCTCACATCGATCAAACATATTTACACTGATCTGAATACACTATTTACAATATTTACAAAATAAATAGGCTATATATTATTAAATAAAATACCTTGCATTACAATTCACAACACTGTACATAATAGTGTAAAATGTTTCATCAACGTAGGCCTATATTTTTTATGATAGTATAAATAGTAAGAAATAGCGTATTCTAGTCTATATGAGATAAAGATAGCCTATTTTGTCCCGTGAAGGGTAAAGCCGTCCTGCTAGAGGGAAAGCTCTAACTTTTCTAACGCGATGAGCTAATCCGTCTTAGAAGTTGCACTTGATTATGTGTTGAACTTTATTTTAGTCTACATAGTATAAATAATATAAATTGTAAATGTAACTGTAATTGTAAAAATGATTCATGTTTTGTTCCGCGTATCTTTACCAAGAATCACGTGAGCAGTCAGTCAAGAACTTCGCTTACTACATGCCCGCTCGTCATCCACTACAGTTGAAGCAGTAATTAGGAGAGGGAGAGACCGATTTATTAGCGAAGTGATATCTCCATATTTTTATTACATGTATTCGCGGGGATGTTCTGGCGACTTCGTTAGAATTAGCTTCCCCACACAGGTGTTTCGTCACTTGTCAGCATCGGACAGATTTAGGGCCACCTTGAGCGGGGTTTCGTATAGACTCGATGAAGCATAAAAGCCGGAGTCGGACTAGACCCGTGGGAAAGATACTGCCAAGCTTGGGTTTTCCAAAGAACGGGTATTCTTGTGAGATATACAAACTAATTTGAGGTTATGGGAAATCCAAAGTCTAAATTTAGAGATGACATATTTCGCGCCCAATAAGAAGAGATCTTGGTCCAGCTTATGAGGTCACTTTGGGCCAATAGGGAATAGATTTTAGGCCAGTTAGTGACGTAGTTTTTAACCAATAGAATAGTTAGTTTTAGCGTAGGATAGGTTTTTATAAATAAGGGTGACGGGGAGCGGAGATGACGACTACTATTCCGCTTCGGAGCGGAGATCATCAAAACAACTTTACTTCGTGTCGGCGGCCCTACATACAGGGCAGAATAACTACTTCGTTTGGTGTCGACAGGACTACTATTTCGCTTCGTGTCATAGTGTACCGGACAGAGTATTGAATTTATAGTATCGGATAGAGCTTATTCAGAGTTGCCATAGAGTCGATACAGAGGTGCGACCAACGATTGAATTATAAGTCAGCCGGAAATACATACTCTAGGGTTTACTAAGTGAATACGACAATAAACTTATAGTTTTGGAGTTTACACTGCCTTTTATATAAGTAGCCGGCTTGGTATTATTCCCGACATCATCCTATACCACAACTGTACCTCGGCTACCCTGAGTGAATCTCACGCAACACCGAGACGCACCCACCCTCAAACGGCGCCCAACGTGTGGTCACAATAACCACTCACCCTCAAATGGCGTCCAACGTGGGACCTCAATAACGACACCCACCCACACAGTAAAAACTCCAGTAATACTTAATCTTGTAGCCTCCTGGAACAAAGTACGGTCCTTAACAATTACTGTCCATTCACTTTTCAACAGCAGTTTTTATCATACACATTCCAATTTAAACATTTTTATAGATACTTTGATTCAATTTTAAACTGATTTAGACTTTTCATTTAGCGTTCCCATACCAGGTAACATGTTTGGTGCGTGACGCACAAAATAGATTTTGTGATTAAAACTGTGACCCAATGGGCAACTTTGAACACCACGTTTGGTATTTACGCTTAAAAACTGATTCTAAGCAACTTGTATTTTTCTGGAGGTGAAATTCGTATTCCCTAGTGTAATTAAAAGTCAAGTTGGAGAGAACTTACTGACGCAGCCGTCTGAACTATAGAAACGCAGTGTAAGATCGCAGCATTAACTCAGTGTGCGTGTGACATCAGTAAGTATTTTATAGGTAACGTGTGGTGGTGAAAGATATGACTCGTGTAGAGCAGAGTACGACAAATAACACTGACATTGTACAGTTAGAATCAATTGTTTTTCTTGACATCATGGCTTCCGTTTCTGAGTGCAATTAAAGAGATACAAGGAGAAATGTCTGAGGCAACATTCGTTACATTAATAGCATTCAGCAACCCATACGGCAGTTACATTTCATCTCAACACAACTAAGAACAATCATATTCAGTGGGAAAACACCGAAGTTACATTTATATGTAGATATATCTGTTCTAATGTGCACTGTACTGCCGCGAAATAAAGTGAACTGCACTGAATGGAATACAATGAATGAAGTGCAGTTATTGATACACTTTTTCTTCTTCTTCTTCTTTCCCTTAGTTTAACCTCTCCTTTGTAGGTTCATTTACACGACCCATGCCACCCGGGCCTTCATTTATTGATACAAACTCATTTACACAAGATCCTTCGCACGAGCCCTTACGACCATTCGTCCTATAACTATGCAAAGTTTGAATCTTCAAAGGAAACAAAAATAATACTAATAATAATAAAATAGTATAACAACACTAATTTTGTTATTATTTCTACCGTTATCATTAATTATCACAATTACAACTAATCTAACTTCATACCAAATTTCACAAAAATAATAAAATAAAATAAATGTAAGATATGAAGGAAAAAACTGAAAAATAGTATATATACATATATATACACATGCAATAAAAATACAAATAGAAAAAAAACACAATAAATACAAAAAGAACATTATCCCTTAATTAGGGTAAACTCATCTAATTCCGTAATAATAAGATTTTATTATACTATTATTTGCATATGAAGACACAAAATAATAATGTTTATTACTGTAAACATTTGTTCTAACATGACAATCCGTGAAGTAATAACTGATAGTTGTATTTACTTAGAGAGAAACAATAATTAAAAGCATTACTCACATTTCATTCAATTCCGTGATATTTCACTTAATTTCGTGACACTAACCTTAATTCCGTGACACAGTAGCTTACATAAAATAAAGACAATAAGCTTACACTGTGATTTTGAACATTAACATGAACGTTATTCATTAGTCATGAAATCAACTTGTATCATCACTATCAGCATCAGAATTAGCACAACTATCACACATAAAAACATCAGAATCAGTTTCTGCTATTTAACACTTCTCATGATAGCCTATGTTTTCCCACAGAATGAGCAAGCAATCCAATTTTCACCATTTAGTTTTTTGGCGTCAGCATTATGGGATCCATTACAAACTCCACAAACTCAATTTTCATCGTTAGAACTGGCTCCTGATGTGGATGGCTTTCCTTTAGAAGATTTTGTAGACTTCTGCGGTGAAGCATCAGCTGGAGATTTGGTTGGTGGCGTAAGGCACTTGGCTCTGACATCTATTTTGCGGTTAACCGATCTCTTTTTCTTTGATGGATCTTATGTGGGTGTCTACAACAAATATTTTACAGCCTGACGTCGTTTCTCTGGTTTTGGAACAGGCAACTGAACAGAATCATTTTGATGTTATGAAACAGCCAGCTGAGCAATGTCTTTCTTCTGGAAGTTCAACCTGCGTTTGTTGGCTTCCAGGAGTTGGCTTGTCTGTTAACTTGCTAGCTGTAAGGGCTTCATCTGTCACAGAAGATGGGTTGAATGGATAAATTCCCGTTTTATAGAACCTTGAACGGATACTTGTTGGTGTCATTGCCTTCTTATATGCCATGTTGAACAACTTGTGGAAGTCAAATCGTGTTGGTACAACATTAGAGTTCGTCATACGAAAGTTCTCCAACTCATTCGCCCAAGCTTCCTTCATAGGACGATAAACGCTGACGTCTAAGGGTTGCAGAATATGGCTGTTATGAGAGGGCATGATAAAGAGGATGATCTTGTTTTCTCTCCCAAAGCCAACACTTCTGGACCACGTGACTTCCATGCGAGTCCATCAACAAAAGGAAAGGTTTTCTTGAAGGGATGTTCTTCACAAAGTGACGCATCGAATCAAGAAAGAGATCACAATTGATCCATCCCTTTCTTAAGAGTTAGATATTCAGTTATCTTTAAGAATCCGGGTAGATAAAGCTTCAGACCAGTTCCTGACTAAAAATGTCTTGAGAGTTCCGAGAATCGAACTCACTTGCGGATCAGAGAACAGACGTGCTGATCCTTACGCAAAGATGCCCGGTATTAAATATGTAGGCTATATCATATGTATAACTTTATTCATTTTAATAGGCGTTAATATTCGATTACTTAGTATAAATTATCTAATTACTATAAATAAATATTATAAAAATTTTTATGTATCCAAATTTGTTTTAAAATTAAGCAGATATAATTAATATAGATGATGACTAGTCGTACAGGTCATGTGACGTTTATTTAACAAATTTTCATATTCTGTTCATTTAATTCCGTGATACAGTAATGACTGCCAAATGTTTAAGATCCTAAGAAATTATTCACACAACTTAAGATTTATAGACTGAACCATGTAAGCTAACTGAGAACTGTATACACATTCTAAATCTTCAAAGCAATCTCTATAGAAATATATAGGGGAATTCGAGGGAATATGGGCACGTGGGGAATATGGGCAATATTACGTTTTCATGTCGAAACTTTTGCAACGAATTATGTTTCTTCGTTAATAACGGTTAGTATAAAGTGAGAGTATCGTAATGGTTGCTGTGGGAAGCGCGCTGTGCAGTATTTCCTCGTATTGTTGCTAAAATAGCCATCTAAAACGGGAGTATTGAATTCAAAGTATACTAAAATTTCATAATACTTATTTTAGATATGTTATATGCAATAGATTACACATGAACTTTAGAAAATAGTTAAAATTTAATAGTATACATACAGAATACATATCTTGAACTGCCGTCCTATTGCGTCAGACGTTGTTTTGTGAATAGTTTATGGTAGAGACAACTGTTGAAAGTAAACCCTACATGTCGGGGTAATATGGGCGCTAATGTTCGGGGGAATATGGACAAGCATTACACTTCATAAAAATGACTCTTCAATCTTGATGAAAATGGTCTACAAATGATTACAAGAGCGAAAGATGTCATTGCACCCAAAGAACACAAAGTGGTGCATTGCATTTACCCTAAAGAAAAAGGAGAAACCATTACTCTTGTGGCCGGCTTCAATGCAGCAGGAAACTACTTTCCTCCAATTATCATTATAAAAGAAACGAAGGACAATAATGACTGAAAAAACAGCTGCCTGCTGTCAAGTGTACTTTTACAAGCAGTCTGCCTACATTAACGGAGAGGTGTGATCATTAAATTACGAGTCCTGTCTCATAAGTGAAAATAAAATTACCTCATTTAAATTTGGCTGCCATCCCCTTCAAGGTAGTCCACTTGGGCAGTTATACACTGATCCCAATGTGTCTGCCATTTTTTGAATACCTCCTGGAAGTCGCGTTCTTGAAGGCTGTCAAGCACCTTCTGCGATTCCCGTTGGATCTCCTTCACAATGCCAAAACCTTGACTCTTTAGCTTGAATTTCATCTTCGGAAACAATAAAAAAAGTTGCAGGTGGCCAAAGCTGGTGAATAAGGGGGTTAGGAACGACGACTATCTTATTACGGGTGCAAAAATGGAGTGTTGCGAGAGCTCTGTGAGCTGGCGCGCAGTGTCGTCGTTGCTTTTTGTCCAGAGTTGTGGTCGTTCATATTCAAAATGGACGTGAGGATCATTATGCACAATTTGTCGAATTATTTCGATATTTTCGACAGTGTTGCACTGTGTGGTCGACCTGGCCTCTCGTCGTCCTTCAGTGATGTTCTACCATTTCTTAAACGCGAATGCCACTCAAAACACCTCGCCTGACTCACTACTTCGTTCCCGTAGGCTTGCTTCAACATTCCATGGGTTACGGTTGCCGATATCCCAAAGAATTTGACGTTGGCTCTCTACTCCAGTTTCGAGTCCATCGTGATTTCGCAAATACGCGGATGCACTTGCTAACAAAGTTTTGTGTAAAACAGGTCTCAATGAAGATAGCGCTTCGAAACTTTGTGACATGTCTCTTCAAGGTCGTCTAGTGTCACTGCTGCGCACGCGTGTCAATCACGTGATCCCTTCGCTCACAGCATACACAATCTCGGAATTTAATGATCACACCTCGTATATTTTTCTTAATAATCAAGAACTTCGTTGTTTATTTCAACATCAGTAAGTATGGACCTGCAATTTTGATAGTAGGTGGACCTGATTCACATAGTTGTAATCCTGACACTCTTAACTTTTCAGTAGAAAACGGATTATGCATGTTTTGTCTTACTGCACATACCACAGCCTGGCTTCAATCAGCAGATAGGGGTCTGTTTGGTCCTCTGAAGAAAGCTTACAACAGTGGTGCTATAGCTTTCTTCAGGCAACATAGGAGACTTTTTACGAAGGTCGAGTTTGCTTCCATTCTCAAAGAAGCATGAAACAGATGTGTCAATGTATGTCTGGCTGTAAATTCCTTCCGAGCTTCAGGCCCTTTTCCACGGCACATGAGTGCCATTCCTGATTATGTTTACATTGGCACTGCAGCATCAGGTGACAAACCTACAATTCATACAATTCCTTCCACTGATTCAAATGTCTTAGAATCTCCAAACGTCATTCATCGCCAAAGAGTCACATTATCTGGCAATGGCCTTACGCAATAACCATCACAAATTGCATATACAATATATAATATAGTTAATATAGTTATATTTTCAAGTATGTTAAGTGTTTTTTTCACTTCTTTCAATTGATTATGATTCGCATCGTTAATGCCCATTTTACCCCCACACTCGGGGGAATATGGGCAAAACACATTATCTTGCATTTTGCAGTTTTACTTGCATACGTTTAGGAGTAAGCAGTCAGGATTCTTATATAATATAGCTAAATTGTTAAGAAATGTATCGCAGCTGTAAAATTAATTATTAGAAAAACCGAGAGATATTGTACCCAAAATACTACTAAGGTGCCCATATTCCCCCGACTTCCCCTATTTATTTATACGTATAATTATACACATATATGTTTTTAAAACATATTTTAGGGTACGACACCAGGACAGCTCAAACCACACTTCTTAGCAATGGCGTACTGTGAAATGACTTCCTGTTAGCAGTGCACTTGCTCCCAGAAGTCCAAACTTCTTGAGACGGTAGCTGATTAGCGCTGCTATCCGGTGAACAAACTACCAACAATTTGTCGTGTACACATAATTCAGTGATACTTATTATATTCAGTATAACGGAATTACATGAGTCACGGAATTAGATAAGTTTACCCTACCTTATTCGCTGAGTGTTAATACTACTCATTACAACACTAATAAATAACTCGTTCCCTTATTTCCTCGGCCCCCTCCCCCTCGGCCAGTTCCACCCTCAACTGTCGAATTTTTGCCATAAATTTTCCCACGCTCTCACAGAATTTAGCGCTATTTAATATATCGTATGTTGCCAAATGCCCCCTGCTAGATGTAATAAAGGACTCTGGCAGGAATCGTTTCCTCAGAGCTTCTGTGGCTTCACACTCAGATAAAATATGATGTGATGTCTCGCCTCTACCGCAAAGAGGACATATGCTCTTCGTTGACGATTTTAAGTGCCCTCCAAGCTCCTAGACGAAACCAGGTTAAGTCCAGTCTGCCTTCTCTGCTTCCTCCGAAGCGGTATAACTCGGTTCCCAAATTTGTTTTGACCATCGATTGGATCTCCAGAGCAACCTTATCCCTACATTCCCCTTCTGTTATTTGCCTGTGAATGGAATAAGCGGAATACAGCTGCATCCAAATGCTAGGACCTTTAAGTCCCTTCAGCCTGTGTCACGTATCCATACTATGCAATACAAAACATTTCCATGTTCGATCCAGGGAAAATATACAGTTTATTTCATCGGCAGTCGTGTTCGATCTATAAAATTAAAACATCGACACATTTACCTGAGTGAAACCTGTTTTCTGACAAACGCGCTGTATAAAATATAATAGATTTTGAAGGACAGAAACGAATGGAGCTTTACTATCAGCGCCTGTATGGACACTACACTCTTGGATCGAATATTATACAAGAATAATTTGTTTTAATGTCGCTCTAGAATTACTTATATATATATATATATATATATATATATATATATATATATATATATATATATATATATATAGTGTATTCGCGCTGTCCAAAATGTATCGTGTGATGTTAATGGGGCTCAAGTAGTGGAGGGATGGGTTTGGGTGATCTTGTGTCCTGTGGCGCCAACGTATGAAGTCCATGGGACCCGAGCTCACCCAGTAACTTGTGTTATGATTATGATCATTATTAATTATGATATTTATTTATTTTAACTTATACCTCAAGTGTTTGAACTCACCCAATGCTTTCCAAAAGTTGGCGTCACTGCTTGTGTCCATCCAAAGTTAACCCGAGTGCAGCCTTTTGCCTCCATCCTCCTCACACAAATACTGAAAATTACTGTACCCTACAACTAAAACTTGTTTCAGAACACTTCCATCCCAATTCATTCAGCACTTTAATTAATTATTGTTGCAGGCCTATTTACTTCGTAACTCTTCTTCAACAATACTACACAAGTGCTTTTATTACCCAATAAGAACTAGTAACATTTATTTTTTAATGTATGATGTAATAAACTTTAGCTTCATCTGAGTGATTTGCAGGTAAAACATACAGTAGCCTACATACTAACAGGCATAAATATATTTAGACATATAATAAATAATTACTTAGACTAGAATTAATAATCTGTTGCCATAATAATTTCGTTGGCTTGGGAATAAGGAAGGAAGTAGAAATGCTGTCTTGAATTTGTGTGAAGCGTTTGAATATCGTAATATAACAATGAGTGTTTTGTAAAATATGATAATTTAAAAGTAAAATTCGCTAATGAAGTGTATTAAAGATAATGGAATGCTACAAGCATTACTTAAAAAACACACACACATTATTCTGAACTTCAAAAATCTTTGACATTAACATTCTAGCACAGTCTAATATTACTATAGTATTAGACTGTGATTCTAGCCTATAACACAGTCCTACAAAATAATATAAATTAAGTTTTCCAGATTTTTAACATCCACTGTTGCCTTTCTAAAAATATGTGAAATCCTAAATGTAGTTTAAAAATATATTATTCTAAAATCAAGTTTCGTTAAATCCAACTTGAGTTTCCCATATTCTAAAAATATAAAATTTAGTGATACGTGATGTGTGTAATTTAAGAACATCCATTTTTAAAATATGGCAGTGTTTCTTAAAACTGTTACAAATGAGGACAGTGTTCTTTAATCTAATGGTTTTTATGCAATAGTTAAAATGGTAGTATGGCCAAGCGCACAGAAAGGCTTACAAGGAGTTGCTTACTTTACCGCCATCACACAGAACTACACCTAACTAAATTATATGGTACGATTAAGTTTTCTTTTCATCCAGAAGATGGCATAACAAGACTGGAAACAACGAGCATATTTAACCGATTTGACGCTAGAGTACTCTGTAGTGATCATAAACGTGATTTTTTTGCAGACAACATGTGTGAACATAAAACTGGCTAGTACGGGAAATTTTCATGGTTTGCGACCATTTGAATTTAGATAATGGTAGTTATGCCAGTGGGAATTTTATTAATTCCTTTCGTGTCAGTTTGTCCAGCATATGAAACAAATCACTTTCGTAACATGAATTCTGTGTCCTGAATAAGTTTCTTAGAAGAAATCATAGGAAAGTTTACTTCTTTTCTTTTCCTTTGATATTCCAGCCAGAGCATTCTAGATTATTTTGTATTGATTATGGTGGTGGTGGTAGTGGTGGTGTTGCATTTTCAGCACCTAGCAATAGACACTTGCTCTTGATGTTGACAATGACACAGTTGAAAATTATTTTTAATTTTTCATTAGAGAAAATATTTTGATGCTGCAAAAAATCAATTCCAAGATTTTCATGGAAATTTGCGTTGACATCGTTCCTCATAATGAAAAATTGATTTTGGCTATGTCTGACTTATGTCTGTTCGTCCGTCCTTTGTCCATCTGTCAGTATACAGTTTTTTCTCCTGAACTATTGGACGCATTTTTTTACCATTCATTCATAGTGTTCTGCCTGAGGGTAGGTCTTCACTGCAAACCCAGCATTCTCCAGTCTCTGCTATTTTTCTGCCTTCCTCTTTGTTTCCTTTTATGATTCATATATCTTAATGTCGTCTATCATCTGATATCTTCTTCTGCCACGAACACTTCTCCCATTCACCATTCCTTCCAGTGCATCCTTCAGTAGGCAGTTACTTCTCAACCAGTGACCCATCCAATTATTTGCCCTCTTTCTGATCAGTTTCAGCATCATTTTTTCTTCATCCAGTCTTTCCAACGCAGCTTCGTTTCTTACTCTGTCCATTTCACACGCTACATTCTTCTCAGATATCCACATTTCAAGTGCTTCTATTCCCTTCTCTTCACTTCGTTGTATTGTCCATGTTTCTGCCCATACAATTCTACACTCCACACAAAGCACTTCATTAGTCCCTTTCTTAGTTCTTTCTCCAGAGGTCTGCAGAAGATGCTCCTTTTTCTATTAAACGTTTCCTTTGCCATTGCTGTTCTCCTTTTGACTTCTTGGCAGCAGCTCATGTACTGCTCATAGTACACCCCAAGTATTTGAAGCTGTTCACTTGCTCTACTGCCTCATTTAGAATTCGCAAGTTTACCTTCTTTACTTTTCTTCCTATGACCATGCTCTTCGTCTTGTTGGCATTTATCTTCATTCCATACTGACCACATTACCATCTCCTCTTCTGCTAATATCACAATTATCGTCAGCAAATCTTACACACTTTATTCTTCTTCCACCTACTATCTCTCCTCCCATGTTCTTAAAGTTTGTTACCAGGCAATTAATTATCAATGAATGAATTATATGAAATATATTTGTCTAATAAAAACTGTAGGTTTAAAAATAATGCTAAAGCGATTTACAATATACACATAGTCTATACTCTATATTACACTTTATAAAAATTTGTAAGAAATTAAGTGCATGTATCCACTTAAACCGTACAATATAAATGGAGCCAAACTTTATAATTTTGTGGTAATAAAGAATACATTGTATGTAACCTAGAGAATAAAGATGCGGTATTAAATTATTTCAATCATCGGCGTAGCTCAGGCGATAGCGCATTTCCTCGTGAAATTAAACTGCGCTCTAACTAGATTCGGTTCCAGCCAAAAGTAAGGCAAATTATATGGCGAATTCCAGATCTCAGCTAGTCAAATACCTTTTTAGCTGCCACCAATTCCCTTCAAGCTAACTAGTTCAATTAAGCTTCCTTTTAATTCTTATTTGTGTTCCAACCGGATGTTTTCCTTTAAACTTTAGACTTGACAGATGATATTTTAAAATCATAATTTTGCTACAATTGGAGTTCGTAAACGGCTTTTCGCAGACTTTCTTCTATATCAAAAAAGATCGTTAGCGAATAAGATATGGTTTCAATATGACGGTGTCCCTGCACACTTTGTTATTCGTTTCTGGAACTACCTAAATGCCAAGGTCCTAAATGCTACTTTCCACGATCCCTCTACCTAACCCTACGGATTTCTTTGTGTGTGGGTGGGGGGGGGGATATGAAAAGTCTGGTTTGTGAAACTCCGACAGACAAGGCAGAAGAGCTGGTTGCCGGCGCTGTTGAAGCTTGAGAGATTATTCGCCATTTTTGAGCTTATCAGAGTTCGTAGTGCGTAGAAATCAATTAATTGTGCATTCAGTTAAACGGAAGACAGTTCGATCCACATCTCTGAACAACATTTTTTCACATCATTGCATTCAGGCAACAGAGAATGAACACAAACTCCTCACAACACTTATTAAATCGCAGTGACAAAATGACAAGTCTAAGAGGCTTTTGTCACATAAAGATGTTTGTTATTACTGCTTCTGTTATCCCTGAAACTTTGTAAACGAACGTACGTGTGTATGTATATATGTATGTATGTATGTATGCAGGTATGTATGCATGTATGTATGTATGCAAAAATTTAAATTATGGTTTACATAACGAGCGTCGCCGGCGTGCCGGAATTTTGTCCCGCATGAGTTCTTTTACATGCCAATAAATAAACTAAAATTTAAACACACTTAAATGCCATATCGACCTGTGCCGGGATCGAACCCGCAATCTCGAGCACAGAAGGTCAGTGCTATACCGACTACGCTACCGAGGCCGACGTATATATATGTACGTATGCATGTGTGTGTATATGTGTGTATGTCGGTGTCGTTGCTTACATGATGTATACAAGCTGGCGCATACAAAGAACGAAACTGGGACTCAGAGCGTCATTACAACTATTTCTGCCGTTAGTTTCTCCTCACAGTTCTATAAAATGATGATTAGTTCCATTAATAAGCATTGTGTATTGTGAAAATTGTTTGATTAATTTTGCATTACAGATCGAGTACGAAGATTATAAATATGCCCAACACATTACAGTATTATTTGAGGTTTTTTGATGACATGTTAAATAACGGTATGCAGATTTCCAGTGTGATTTAATGATATTTACTATTTTGTTTCCCGAAGATCTGGATTTTTTTCAGTTAATAAGTTTGCTTTTAGACTACATACTTTTACTTTGACAAGTGGATGGTTTTTCAGTTCCGTGTTTTTCCTTCAGGTTATGTACCCTCTAATTAGTTTTAATTGTTGAAAGTAAACTACCGGTATGTCTTTCAGTTCCAGATATTATTATTATTATTATTAGTATTATTATTATTATTATTATTATTATTATTATTATTATTATTATTATTATTATTATTATTATTATTAGGGCATGACCCAGGCTCAATTCCCGGTTGGAGCAAGTTACCTGGTTGAGGTTTTTCCGGGGATTTCCCTCAACGCAATATGAGCAAATATTGGATAACTATTGCTGGTTGTTTCCGGACTCATTTCGCCGGCCTTATCACCTCCATCTCATTCAGACGCTAAATAATTTAAGATGTTGGTAAAGTGTCGTAAAATAACCTACTAAAAATATATGCACTTGAGACGTAAAAGTCGGCCATGTTGGCGCAGTTGGTATAGCGCTGGCTATCTATGCCCGAGGTTACGGGTTCGATCCCGGGCCAGGTCGATGGCATTTAAGTGTGCTTAAATGTGACAGGCTCATGTCAGTAGATTTACTGGCATGTAAAAGAAAAAATTCCGGCATACCGGCGACGCTGATATAACCTCGGCAGTTGCGAGCATCGTTAAATAAAACATAACATACAAGACCTAGAAATTCCAGAAATATGCAGAATAACGTAACAAGTATGACTTAACAATATTATAATTAGATAATAATTTTAGTTATAAAATAAATTAGTAAATCAGTTTATGACAACTATTTATTTAAGAATAAAATGCACATGAGAAGCAAGCTAAAGTATGGAATTTGATATTGTAATACGCTTTTTATTTAATTAAAATTATCAGTAGTTGGCGTATGCTATGATTTTTTCGCAGGCTTCTTTTAGTTCAGTTTGAATCCTGAGTTGCAAAGTACAATGAATATTTATCCAAATTTTCAAATAAAAAAAGATTTCCTATTGTCAGCCAACAAGGCCTTGTACGTTCTACTTCAGCTCACACAAGATGGGCAATATCATTTGAATCTAATTCTGAGTCATTAAGAGAAAAATTTGCACCAGATAAAATCATTGAAATGGAACACAATGTATGTTACCCTTTGTTTTTTTCTAATGCCTTTTCCATTTTCTTTGACACTTTTTTCCCGACTTTACCACAAACAACATCAAAGTTATTCGCAGTTTTTTTCACTAGTTCTATTTGCTTACTGGTGACACTTCTGATTGCTTCAAAGCAGTTATAGCAGCAGGAAGAAACCCAAAATTGGATTTTATATATGAAAGTGGGCCTGAAATGTCGGATTTAGACATTAATTCTTGAGCTACCCTAATTGAAGCAGCTTCCCTGCTGTCAAACGAATAAATAATGTTTATCACAACCTTGAAGTTCTGGCAGTAATAATTGCAGGCATCAATCCAGAACCTCCACCTTGTTAAAACGAAAGAAACATCTGTAGCTACCAACTTAAATGATGCAACACGAGAAGAGGCTTTGAAGAAGACCCTTTTGACACAATTAATTTATCAACCACACTGAATTGACTATGAATCTCTTCTGCAGCTCTGTATAAGGCGAGAGCCAAAGTAGCCACATGCACCATTTTACTATATAATACGTTGAGTGAATCTGCAGCTTTCACCGTATAAGGCGCAGCATCCGTTACAAAGAGCAGTACATTATCATGCTGAATGTCTTCGGGCCGTATGACAGCCATAGACCTGTCGAACAATTTACTAATGGTGGAAAAATGGGTTGGACCATCTTCTTCCAAAGTTCCCACAATAACATTTGCAATGTACATATCTTCCAATAGAATCTGTGGATTCATCAATTGAAACCTATATTTTTTTATTTGCAACCCGTTGTCTGATCTGTTGCATAGTTTTTTCGTAGCTTCGGCTGATGTAGTCCTTCCTTATCGTGGAAGAAACGGGAAGAGATTTGCCTGTGTGTTTTTCTAAGAATTCACGAAGTTTTGGATGATCCAGTTTTCATAAGAGAATGTCGTCACAAAGGGAGACTGTACAAAGTTCTTCACAGAATGGTGAATAAGATTGGCGGGATTCCCCTAGAAGCATTTGCTGTAGTGTTTTCCATTTTCAATTCGTCGTACACCACGTTTGTGTTTTTTCTTTTCTCACATGCTGCTCAACGTTAAATGTTTCCTCCACGGTTACTCTTACGTCGCACAGTTTACAGTAGCTGCAGTATATTCGCATTACTCGAAAACACTTTCTTACCGTATCGAGACACTAACTGTTTTAATTTTATTTGAATACTTTCCTTCGCTTTTGGCATTTTCCCTGAACTATACTATACTTGTTTTTTTGAAAGATGGGACATGACAGGAGCGTTGCGATCGGAAAAACAACTGAATGTCACATAGCGTGGTAGGCCTATTGCTATGGTAACAACGATTGAGTTGCCAAACTTACCGTCCACCTTGGCGAGTGCTTAATAGCTCTCTTGGCGACATTTATTGTGCACACAATGTTAGCATTGGTACGTTTTGTGTTTGATTCTCTGTCGATTTTTATATTATTTCTTACCTTCGCGTCAATTGCCAATGAATGTTTTAACGTCAGCCATCTTAACGTCAATTGCTAGCTTCCATCAGCTGGCAGCATGGTAGTCCATATTGGCAACATAGCACTGTAGTTCCAAGCTCGGCCGCTTAACTGTCATGTCCCATCTTTCAAAAAAACAAGTATACACACACTTCCGACTTCAACAAGATTCAATAACTCAATGAGACCGTTGTCTGCAGTCCTGTACCCAGATTATAAAGAAGGCTTCAGTAGCTACCTGCTTGTCGCGAAACAATAGGCCTACACAAATATTTGTTCGTTGGTACGTAAAGATAAATTCCATATTGTGAATTTAAACGAAATAAAGGAAGAAGGTACTTTTACATTTTCCAGGAAACAAAATGCGAAATGTAATTCTGAGAAATTTAACATCTCAAATGACAATGGAAGGAAGAAATTGTGTGAGAAAAGTTCTTTACTCCTTGAAAGAGTGAAAATATGCCGAATATGGCCATTTGACTTATATACAGTATCTGTAATCATTTTCTTATTGAATTACAACTTATGTAATACTACGTCAGAGACATTTACAGTACCGGCATGTACTTAATTCTTAAAAAAAAAAGTCTTTTATGGTCGTTTTTCTGGAATGTGAACCCTTACAATGGACAATAACAAACTTCAAGACGTTTTCAATCTGAATTTACACTAATGACATAACATCAGAACAAGTAGCTCTCGTTTAACATAGTAATCACAATCACAATCACAGAGACTTCAATGCACACAAAGAAAATAAACTAACCACCAAAATTTCCAGAATTATTGTCGACTGAGAAAAGTTGTTTGAGGAGGAGGGTGCAGGAAAAAGGTAGGGTATTGTTGCAGGTGAAGGGCCGAATAAGAGAGTGGAATAGTAACGCCATTGTTATTTACTACTAATCCAAATTTATAAAATACAAAGTAAGTAAGATGCAAGTAAGACAATTATTATTTCAAGAAATAAAAATAGAGAAGCAGGGCGCTTCCAGGTTGCAAAAAAAAAGTAGTGGGACGGCGCCCTGGCCCGCTTTGGCACGACTATACCCCTGACGGTGAATTCTTTAAATGCCCCAAATATCAATGTCATTTAAGTGTTCTGCTACGAATCTCTAGAACTGAAGAATTGAACACCGCTCCTAGCAGTGAAATTTGCGTTACGTGGGAACTGAGAGAGCCATATTTCGAGCGCTAAGCTCCAGTTTGTATAATTACGTTGATTTTTAGATGTTCTGTCCTTACCTAGGCTACTTTGTAACATGATTACGGAATTCTGTGAAACATTGCAATGACACCTTCAGCAGCTATGGAGGTATTAGAGAAGATGTAAAAGTATTTATCAAATTTAACAAAGTAGTTGATTATAGACAAACTGAATAGTCGTTTGCAAAATTGTGAGCAATGGCAGGCATTCCATTTCCATTCACACCCAAGAAGTTACTAAAGTAGGCCTAACCATCCCAACTGGATGGGAATTGGTAGACTACAGGAAAATGGTAGCGTCGAAAGAGGTTTCGACGGATGGATGAATTAATTGAAGTGACGGCTGGAACACCGTTATAAGTTACATTTGATAAAATTTACAGGAGCTGCAAAAATGTGTACGCGTACAACGTTGTTCTTAAGAGGGTAGCAAACTTTTGAGTGGACAAATTTCACGTACTGCATTGATGGACAGTTGCAAGCCAAGGAGTATAGCAAAGTAACATGACATACAACATTATTACACGGAAACACGCCCGAATGAAAATTTTGTAACTTACAACGTCGTTCCAGCCGACGCTTCAATTAATTAATGTCAAAATAAAAATTTCAAATTCCTAACGAATTTGTAATAATGAACCATGGGTCAGAAGTATTAAATATATCCCTTTCATCTTATTTATTATTTATTTATTTACTTATTTATTTATTTATTTATTTATTTATTTAATCTGACAAGATTAAGGCTTTCTCTTCCATCCTACTAGATAGCACACATAAATACAAAAATACAAACACTGACAAAAATAATACAAAATAAATTAAAGCCCTATAGAGGGTCAACAGGGTCAAAGAACACTATAAAGCATTTATTTATTTGTTTATTTATTTATCTATTTATATATATATATATATATATATATTTGTTTATTTATATATATTTATTTATTTAATCTGACAAGATTAAGGCTTTCTCTTCCATCCTACTAGATAGCACACATAAATACAAGAAATGCAAACACTGACAAAAATAATTCAAAATAAATTAAAGCCCTAAGATGGTCAAAAGGGTCAAATTATTTATTTATTTATTTATTTATTTATTTATTTATTTATTTATTTATTTATTTATTTATTTATTTATATTTATTTGCTTATTTGTTTATTTATTTGTTTAATCTGACATCCTACCAGATAGCACACATAAATACAAAAAAAATGCAAACACTGACAAAAATAATAATAAATAAATTAAAGTCCTAAGATGGTCAACAGGGTCAAAGAACACTGTAAAGCACTTATTATTTATTTATTTATTTATTTATTTATTTATTTATTTATTTATTTATTTATTTATTTATTTATTTATTTATTTATTTTATGGCCATGAGGCCTTCTCTTCCACACTGCCAGAAGTGAAATACACAATGAAACAATGACAAAAATAGTACCTAATACTGTATTAATAGTCATACTTAAATATAAAAATCATTTTCATGCACATTAACAACCTTACATATGAAGAAATACTGACTAAATATGACATATAATTAAGTGATTTACAATTCATATCCTAATTCTACTTTATGATAGGCCTAAATGACAATTTACACAAACACATAGAAAAACCTATAGGCTAAAAATCGGCGAACACTCACAAAAGTATGTAATTCTTAATGTTTAATTTAAATTGATTAACCGTTCGGCAATCCCTGATATGACGAGGTAAGGAGTTCTATAGGCGACAAATTGACACGGTGAAAGAGGATGAATAGAAAGAGATACGTTGACGAGGAATGGATAAGTTGATTCCGAATGTAAAGCATTCAAAGCAAGTTCTCAGATATTTTGGGGTAGAAGTGAGTAATTTTCTAAACAAAACAGATAAATAATGTGCTGTTTTACGCTCCTTTAGGCAGACCAATGAAAAAAATTCAAAAGATGGCGTTCTATGGTCAAATTTACGAGTATTGCAGATGAAGCGGACACACACATTATGAACACGTTGTAGTGTTTCATTAAATTGACAGTTATATTTGTCAAGAGAGAATCGCAGTAATCAAAATGGGGAATCACAAGCGATTGAACAAGGTTTCTTTTTATGGAAAAGGGCAGACAATTTCGCAAATGATTTAGAGAGTAGAGCAATGAAAATATTTTCTTACAGATGTGAGTTACTTGACTATTCCAGTTTATATTTCTGTTCATTAATAAATCCAAAGTTTTTTTACAGTGTCGCTATAATTAATAAATGACCCATTTATTGACAGTCTCGGTATGGTTTCGTCGATAATTGTACTGAGCAATCGCTGATGTCCCATTACAATTGCCTGCGATTTTTCTAGGTTTAACCTCAGTCCAAACTTCTGAGCCCATAGATAGAGTTTAGGTCTTCAGTCATTGTGGTCACTGCGTCAGTTAGTTCATTAGGACGAAAGTGTATATAGATCTGTAAATCGTCAGGAAACAAGACAGTGGTATTAATATCTGCAGTGCTGTATGGTGTTTGTCACGTCGTTAATATAGGCCTAATATCATAAATACTAGAGTTAAGCTAATACAAAAAACATAGTTAAAATAACAGTAATAGCAATTATGATTATGCCGATGATGATGATGATGATGATGATAATAATAATAATAATAATAATAATAATAATAATAATAATAATAATAATAATAATAGGGCCTAATAACTACATGGTTACAATATTTGAAATCATGGGTTAAGCCGAAGTTGCGCAACCTGACAGGCGTTTAACAAGCAATTCAATGAACTAGAATGTAGTTCTTTCATTTACATTAGAATTTTTATATTGTCCGACAGTCTCTGACATGGTCAGAAAGAAAATTACAGAGGCGTTGAATCGATATGCTGAAAGATGATGAGTAGAAGGATGTTCTGCGCAGAGGAATAGAGAGATGGTACATGTTCCGGGTTCGAGGTAGTAAAAGGTAAACAAACCGAGATGTTAGGTAAGAGGAAGCTGAGGTGTGGATGACTTTAAATAGTAATAAGAGGGAGTTAAAGGGTCTTCCTTTTTTAAGTGGATTCCAAGACAACAATTCTAGTGACAATGTTACATGATCCAATTTTTTAATATTACAAACGAAACGAACTCAGATATTGTGAACACGCTGTAATCGGTGAGCAATATCATTATTTAGATTCGTGAATAGAGAATCGCAATAATCGAAGTGGGTCATCACTAAAGAGTGGATAAGATTTTTCTTTAGGCTAACAGGTAGAACATTGGTCAAGTGTTTGAGGGAATGATTTACAGAAAAAGATTTCTTACATAATTATGTAGGCCTAAGCCACTTGACATTGAAAAATTAAATTTGAATATAAATATACTCCTAAATGTTTTATTGTTTTGCTATATTTAATTGCGGTATTATTTATTTTCGTGTTCGATACAGTGGCCACATCTATTTTGTTGAATGCTTGTTGGTATCGTCGACCTCGGTAGCGTTCGGTATAGCGCTGGCCTTCTATGCTCGAGTTGCGAGTTCGAGCCCGGCCCAGGTCGATGGCATTTAAATGTGTTTAAATGCGACAGGCTCATGTCTGAAGATTTACTGGCATGTCAAAAGAACTCCTGCGGGACAAAATTCTGGCACACCGGTGACTGTTATATAACCTCTGCAGTTGCGAGCGTCGCTAAATAAACCATTTTTTTTCGTTGGTTTCCCATTATAACAGAGTCATTCATTGTATAAGTTCGGGAGTGAATGTAAAGTTATAAGTTATCTGCATATAGGTGGTGTTTAGAATATTTTAAGACCTTTGTTATGTCATTCATGTAAAGCATGAAAAGTGATGGGCCAAGAACCGAGCCTTGAGAGATTCCGGCCTTTACGGTACGGCAATTGGAAGAATGTCTACCGGCTGATACACATTCTTAGCTGTCTTTCTCTTTCTCTTCTGGTTTTACGTTAATATCTGAAATGTATTATCCGTCTTGTCAGTACGTTCCATCTATTTTGTACTGTTGGTTATTTGTTTATTTGTCTCAAGTAATTATTTTCTTGATTCATAGGCATGATATGCATCAATCACCAACATGTACAGAAAGAAAAGAGAAACGTAGGCCTATGCAAATTACTTCAGTTCATAATCCTCACGGAAAGAATTTTAAAAATAATAACAGTAAGAATAATTAAGCCCCTGGTAGGAAGACTGTTATTGTTGCTATTATTAAAAAGTTTGAATGTAAACTGTTCGGCAAGGGAAACCTAAGTAGTCCATGAACAGCCGTTTTGTTAATATATTTTTTCCCAGAACCAATTTTGGTATCGTGGAAGAGAAGTTCTGATGCCCTTAACACCACCAGAATAAGTAAATTTATTATTATATTATTATTATTATTATTATTATTATTATTATTATTATTATTATTATTATTATTATTATTATTATTAATTGTAAATTAGACTCCTGCCCTATCTGTGAGAAGCTGTCAAAAAACCTGACTGATCAGTGATTTTTATTTTGTTGTATGTTTTATTTTTCTTAAGTTGTCGCCTTTGACTTTGTGGATTGTTTTTTCCATAAGAAATGAGATTGCTTGTTAAAAGCACAAAAGTCATATTAACTGAGTGCTTAAGGTTTACAGAAGGAAAAAGAGAAAGGTATGCAAATTACTTTGTTATGCCAAGCCATTGGAATTCGAATACATTAACCTTTATTTACAAACAAATGTTCGTATTAATGAACCAATCTTTATGGAAAATCAAACAAACAGCGCACAGTCTTGTTGTTTTTATTCTTGACTCTTGAATTTGTATTCAAAATGTAAGAATGCTTGTATATTTTCCTATAAAAATAAAAATAGTTGCCGAGTCTCGCAGCAGACCGGTCCTCCAGTGTCACAGATCCAAGGTTACAGCGAGGGGGCCCAGGCAGGGTGTTCAGTCTGCGCAGGAATGCAGCATCTCAATGAGGAAGGTGGAGGGAGGGGAGGGGAGATTATCTCACCCTATGATCCAACTCAACTCAACTTGAGTGAACACAATCATCACAAGGAATTCTTGTCTCTCTCTCTCTCTCCCCTCCTCAAGTCGTCGCCTCAAGCGGTGAACAAGCTGAAACCCAACAAACCAGAAGTGAAATACAGCTAGAGGTTGTTTTTTTATCGGTGAATTGTGAAGAACGATCCTGAAAGTTTTTAGTAGTACTATTAGATGGATACAATTCAATGATTACGTGGTCCGTTCCGTGGGTGGTGCAAGTGGTGAAGTCGACCAGTCATTGCTACTGAAAGGGCAGTGCTGAAAGATTCTGTTCATTAATATTTATCAACAGTAATCTCACTAGACGTTTTGATTTATCTAGAGAAAATCAAAACTCGAGTGGGATTTAATTGACTATTACACGATTAGAAGAAAGTAAATAAAGATTAGAAGTAACGAAGTACTCCAATACAATAAAATATTAACTGACTTACGAAAATACAACTGTCTTCAAATGTATTATTGTACCATCTCAAAATTACAAATATTACGCTAGATGCATGCTAGATGGCAGTAGTGAGCAATGCCTTCTCGTCGAGAAGTTTTCGAGCTATTATACACGATGGCAATGTTACTACTCAAGAAGGCTTTGTTGATTCAGTTTCATTTTTTATTAAAATGCAACATTCCACTTCAATTATCCGAATCCCAGTAATTAACGTCACTTGACAGATGATTTTCAATAAATCTTAATATTAATCAATCTCTGATACGTGACTATCCATAATATCATATAGCAGAAGCTATAACATAACCTAACTAATATCACAAGTGTTAGAAAAGTTTTAATTAACGACGATTACATAAAAAATAAACATGAATAATTTTAAAAGGAATAATTATTGAATGTACAATTTTCAAATTTGAATGTGGTTGGTGGTTCAATTGATGTTATATTGGACGTCTGCGTAATATAAGTAGAACTCGTTGATTTAGGCCTACATGGTGTATTCAACTTATTCAGAATTTCCGAATGAATAATTTTAAAAGGAATATTTATTGAATGTACAATTTTCAAATTTGAATGTGATTGGTGGTTCAATTGATGTTATATTGGACGTGTGCGTAATAGAAGTGGAACTCGTTGATTTAGGCCTACATGGTGTATTCAACTTATTCAGGATTTTCGAATGGTGCTCTTCATTTATTTGTAAATCGGATTTCAGAAGATGCATAGGTATGATCAGTGATTTTTATTAATTCTTGTTCTTGAATGCCAATGCGAGTCATATTGAAACTGCTGTGCATCGACTGGAGTGTATGTAATTATATATATATATATATATATATATATATATATATATATATATATACACTCAGGGACAAAAAAAACCGGACACTTCTATATTTGCTTGTATTTTGTTGACAATTATTTCAAAATGAAACAAAACCCATTTAAACAAAATAATGTTTCATTTAGCACCTTATACCACAACATTTGAAAAAAAAAATCTCTGATGAGAAAATTTACAAAAAATTACAAAGGGCGTATAACTATGGCATCGTTTGGTCTAACTGTTTTTTTCATTTTATGGTGTCTTAAACATTAAAAACTCTTTTTAGTAACGGGTATTACCCCCCTCTGGCTTGAATAACTGCATCCATACGTCTTGGCATGCTCTCAATTTGGTTAGCAATGTCTTCTTGAGGAATAAGTTCCCATTCTTCGCCAAGTGCTCGCCTCAACTCTTGTAACGATTCTGGTCTCGGTCGTCTATTCTTAACACGCCGTCCCAGCATGTCCCACACGTGTTCAATTGGGTTCATATCTGGACTCCTTGCTGGCCACGGAAGAACATGGATTCCCACTTCTTGGAGATAATCTCCGACCGCATGGGCAATATGCGGCCATGCATTATCATGCATTAAAACAAAATTATCGCCTACAAATTGGCCAAATGGCACAACATGATCAGCCAAACACTCATTTATATACCTATCAGCTGTTAGTCTTCCATTTTCAACAAAAACCAACTCTGTACGAGCATCCGTACACACTCCTACCCAAACCATCACTCTACCACCTCCATACGGCACATTTTCGGAAATGCAACACTGTGAAAATCGTTCTCCCCTCCTTCTCCAAACTCTTTCACGTCCATCAGGTGAGCACAGATTGAAACGGGACTCATCGGTGAACAGAACACAGCTCCACTGTCCATTTTTACAATCCCTGTGATCATTTGCAAAACGCAGTCGTTCAACTCGATGCATCCTGAGAAGTCTGGGACCAGTTGCAGGTCTACTTGATATCAGTCCACTTGCTTTCAACCTTCTTCTAACTGTTTTGGTCGAAATTGGGCGTCCATGCATGTTAACAAATTGCTGGGCTACACTAGTAGCTGGCAGGTTGCGCTCCCTAAGAACTCTCAACACCATATACTTGTCTTCATTTGGATTTGTAGCTCTTGGACGACCCGAACCTGGTCTTCTGGTATATTCTATACCGTTTTATGGCATCTTGGGTTGTGCTTCTAGCCATATTCATAACATTTGCAATGTAACGTACACTGCGTCCATCATCGTAAAGGGCTACAGCTCGAGCCACATCTTCAGGTCGCATCTTGTTTTAAGACAAATGTTACAACCCCACTTAAACTCAGAAAATGTAAAAATAAAGAAATAACAAATGATAACGATAATGAAGCGCAAAATGGTTGAGACAAAATTGTTATAGCTGAGACTCCGAAAGCAAAATTGGAATAATTGGTTGTAATGGCTTGTTTATAAAACAAAAAACAATCAACAATGTATACACGTCTCCATAACAACAGATGGCTACCATAATATTGTATGAGAAGATAATGTTTTGCAAAATACCAGCAAATATTAAAGTGTCCGGTTTTTTTTTTGTCTCTGAGTGTGTGTATATATATATATATTTTTACGTCCAGACCAGCGCAGTTTCAAATCTTGGCAAACAAAGAAACAAATGCTAGGGACGCGATAAAATTAAACAAATGCTAGGGACGCGATAAAATTAAACAAATGCTAGGGACGCGATAAAATTGTGCGATAAGCAGCCATGATTGGTTGAAATACGTCCTTTCGTACCGTTTTATTGGTCAAAAGTAGTATGACGTAGTAAGAGTGTAATAGTCAACATAATATGTTAAATCCGTTTACTGATGAAGAATAGGTCTATAGAAGACGATGATGATGATGATGATGATGATGATGATGATGATGATGATGCATGTTATGTGGAATACCAAAAGAAAACCGTACGTTAAATCGCTGCTTAATAGGAACTGAATGAAACTAGTTCACTTTACAATAATTGTATTATTTGAAACCTTTCTCGGGATTGCCTGTATGTCGATTACTTTACCAACATTTTTATAAAGTATTGTATCACAATAGGGAACAGTTTCATGACCTCGTGATTGCTTGCATCTGTCGCAACTCCTATGTAACTTATGTCTAGCAAATTATCTATTATTACATCTATGCGATTTAAATAATTGGGTTGTTTAACTGCATGATATAACCAAAGTACCTTCTGCAGCTCGAACTAACTTATCACCACCACTTACACTCACAAAATTTTCCAAGCTTCGACTACTATTAGCACTCTGGAAATTTAACTTTGCTTCACTGTGTTCAGATGGTATTCTAAATCACCGGCTCCTTTGTGTGAAATAATATAATAAATTAGAATTGCGAATTACACATCTCACTTTCCACCAGTTCTCCACTCTGTCTTTTTAAGCGCTGGGATATTTACTGCGTGGTTCATCGGTGAAAACACACATTAGCTTAGGCTTTTCGCGTTGAAAATAAATTCTACAGTAGTGTTCATACTACAACCAAATCAAACGGAAACGTGCTACCGTCACCGCGTGCTACAAATTAGAGTGGGGAAAAAATAACGTAACGGTTATTTTGGAACAGTTCCTTTCTTGGAAATGTTCCAAAAAGTAACAGTACCTTGCAATACTACGTTCCAAAATAACAGTGTTGTTCGGAGCTAGTACGAAATACTTGCTGTTACGAAATACTCGTTTCACTTTGGAACTACATTATGACAACGTCTGTTACACAGAACGGAACATCTTTAGATTGGAAGCAATGGCGCCAACTTTTGGAAAACACTGGATGGGCTCAAACATTTGAGGTATACGTTAAATAAATCTCATAAGTATAATGATAACATGACAAATTGTTGAGTAGACCCTGACCTCACGAGTCCATATAGGCCTAAGTTGGCGCCACTGTTTGAAAGCAGAATTAGGAATTAGTAAAGATACAGGGGGTTATACCTGAAAGCTTTATTTGCATAATACACGTCACTATTCGTTAACAGAAAAACCACAATTTAAGTCACACAGAGTTAGTGTGCACTTAACATTGGTTGCTTGACGGTTGTCAGCCCACTTTGAGTCTGTGGATATAGAGGGAAAAATTGGATCGTTGTCTGGTAGAGTTCCCCGGTAGCTCGGTTGGTAGAGCGTTGGTACGTTAAATCAAAGGTCCTGCGTTCGATACCTGGCCCCGGAACAACTTTTCCCTCAAAATTATTCGAAGATACGAAGATAGTCTTTAAAAAACGTATGCATTATCTTGAAACTGATGTTACCGAGTATAAGATTACTGTATATCATATAATATTAAAATAATGCGTGTATTAGAGTACAGTAACTACAGTAGGTTATATTTTATTTACAAATATTTTACAGTTTTAGTTTCATTACCAATTCTTGAAATTAAACTAAATTTTGTTGAAACATGACTGTATTGTTGAAGTTTTTTTATTTAAAAATACAACGGTACATTTTCATATTTCATTATAATGGAATTATTACTAGGAAAATTTCAGTATACGAATTCCTCACTAAGAACAATTACCTTAAAATACTAAAAGAGGGCAGATTTGTCTGTGTTTGGAAAATGCGCATAATCATGCTTACGAAAAGACACTTTTCAGTGCCAGTAATTTATTTTGTGTGCACAACATTGGAATTTTCGAGGAGGAGAAAAAGGAAGTTTTCCGTGTTCTGAAATTTATCCTTATTACTCTTCATGGCGGTATTAATATGAATTTTAGCACGGCCGAAATGATTATAGCTTTTATTTACTAATTTTTAGAGAAACTGAACACCATTGTGATATTCAGTTGAGATTAAGAGAAAGAATAGGTTAGGTTAGGTTTTATTTACCATTGGGATCCACTTCGATTTCGTGACCAATTTACAAATAATTTAAAATTGCATTACATTTCCTACTTCGAACAAACCTGATCTACGAATTCAATTTGGCATTAGAAAAGATTTCTTTTTCACGAATTCACATCTTGTCTCATTATGACATCATACTGCATCACATGACATACAGGGAATATGTGATCATTTAGCGTCCTAAATACCACTGAGTCGTGCGTGCCTGTTTCAAAACACCACTGTTATATTACATACTAGTAGTATGTACCTGTTCCAAAATACTACTGTTCCATCAGATACTAGTCATACGTGCATGTTCCAAGATACTACTGTGCACCTGTGTATTAACATAATATGGTACTGTTATTTCAGAACTGTTATTTTGAACCTAGTATTTTCACGGAAGTGGAAAATTTGGAACTGTTACGAGATAATAACTTTTCCCATCTCTACTACAAATCAGAAACAGGAAGAGGAACTTCTGAAGTGGAAGTAAATTGCACACGAAATGAACACAACGCATTCTATAAAAGTAGTTAGATTGTGTTATCTTTGGTTTCCATTCGATTATCGATATACATAGGCCTATGTAATATGTAAGCCAAGAGGGCATTTTGATTTTTAGCAATCATTTATTTTCGCCAACTTATATGATTTCATTATCAAAAATTCCAGAAATAGGCAATTAAAATTTAACTGGAAAATCCCCCCGGACTTCTCCGGACGCCATAAAAATCAGAACATGTCCGGGAAAATCCTGACGTATGGTAACACTAAATGTTTGACTTACCAAATAATTGACCATATACTCTACACAACATCTCTGATTGAGATTCTGGCTGACATGTACATCTATTATCAGGCAGTATATCTCACTTGACGATATGTGCCAGAAGAAGAACAATAATAGTTTGTATACATATCTGAAATCGGCTTAGTGTAATATATAATTAGTGAGCGATGTATGCAGTGGAGTAAGAAAGAAACTAGCCTAGTTGCCTCATGAGTGATGTCTTGTTGATGTCACCTCTCCAGACCTGTCGTCGGACAACTCTATACAACAGCATATTATTGTAAGGAAAAAGTTGCAACAAAATTGTACAATAAAACAAAACTTAAAATTAAAGTTTAAGGAAACAAGGTACTAGAATTTTAAATTACATAAAAATGATATTATTTATTATACTCATCGATCATATTGAAATAAATAACTGTATAATCTTAGTGTTTCGGATGATACATTTCTCCTTCTCTTTATTAGACAATCCTTGTATTTACAAATACTTCAACCTCCAAGAAGTAACTGGTCCAAACTTAAATGTGGAATATCTGAGATATCTGCATCGACATAAGGTGGCAATATTCCCGCGGTAAATTGGCTTATAAATCTCACACTTATATCTGTTGTTTCATCTGGCGAAATCCATATTTTCTTATCTGCCATAACGTCCCTGTGAATTAAACCCTTTTCACAGGTGGGAGCGAAATGATGTTTATACAGTGTTAGTGCACAACGAAGTTTTAATTCAGTGCATTTAACTATAAATATCTTACAATTATGGGTTTCGACTTCTTCAAATAAAATGTTAGCTAAGAACATCGTGTTAAGGTGCGTACACACGTAGCGAACGTACAACGAACGAATACATTCGCTGATTGGATTCGGAACATGTGGACGATCCAGCGAAGGCGACCCGATCGTTTGGTTTGCCCTCGTAAGAGATCCGTCAAAAGAAGTCCGCATTCGATGTGGACGGGATTTGTCTCTTGTTCGTAGTTCGTTGTAGCAGCAAAGCGCAACAATTAATATAACTTCACCGACCGGTACTAGTGTATCAAAACTGGAGTGGACTAACGAAATGTCATCAACCCAGGGTCATATTTATACATGGGCCA
Source organism: Periplaneta americana (assembly GCF_040183065.1). Classification (NCBI taxonomy): domain Eukaryota; kingdom Metazoa; phylum Arthropoda; class Insecta; order Blattodea; family Blattidae; genus Periplaneta; species Periplaneta americana. Next base: position 13,486,188 of record NC_091125.1, on the reverse strand, counting down.
TGACCCAGGGCGGCAAATTTTTGCGAATAGTACCGTACTCGAGCTGTGAAAATGTGAGAAAATTCATACACGCGCGCATTTAAGCTATGACAAACATTTTACATTAATTTTTATATATCCAAACAATAGGCATTTTTATACTATATCCGAGCAATATGTATTTAATTAACCAACAGACCTAATTAAGAGGCAGTACAGTTATCTGTCATATTATGACAGTCAAAGTTTTATTTCACACGTGCGTTGCATAATAATTAAAGCTAGTAAGTAGCTTAATTTCTACATGGCAGCTCATGACATCTCGAAGCAAAATAATACCTGTTCTATGCAAAAATTGGTAACTTATTGGTTAAATACCCGAAATTTAGAGTCCGTTTGGTTAGAAAATTTAATTATCCGACTGTAACGGACTTATTTATGTCCAACATGTTTCTTCTTCTGTTGTTGATATATTTATATCCAATATTTTTCTTCTTCTATTGTTGATATCATATTTTTTACCGTTCCTTACGAGAATTATAAGCTGGCGCATAGCATGATCGAGAGTAGATCTCTGAGAGTCATGACAATTTCTGCCGCTAGGTTCGCCTCGCTGTACTAAGAAATGATGAATAGTTCCATTACTAAGCATTGTTTATCGTAAAAATAGTTTGATTAATTGTGCATTATTGATCGAGTACGAAAATTATAAATATGCCAAGCATATTACAGTCTTATTTGAGATTTCTTGATGACTTGTTAAATATCAGTATGCAGATTTTCAGCGTCATTTAATGGAATTTACAATTTTGTTCCCGAAAGTCTGAATTTGTTGAATTAAAAATTTTGCTTCCAAACTACATTGTTCATATGGTTCATTTACTCTGGCAAGTTGTTTTCAGTTCCGTGTTTTTTCTTCAGATTTCGTTCCCTCTAATTTTTTATAATTGCTGAAAGTGAACTTCCGGTTTCTGCTACTTTCAGACATTATTATTATTATTATTATTATTATTATTATTATTATTATCATCATCATCATCATCATCAAAATCAAATTAATATTAGCTTGTCTTGCCTTAAGGCAATCAGTAGCGTTATTCGAGGAAAAGAGTATGATCTACCATCATCATTTATAGTGGCGAAATATTCCACGACAATGCTTAATTATTACTGCTGAATATTGACACATATACGATTTGCATTATTTAGGATACAACATACGCAGCAATGCGATTTTACTGTTGAGTATGCTTAGTGTAACGTACTCCCCTCATCCTCCAAGCCAAATCAAATATTATTACGACATTACGAGTAATAAATAAATAAATAACAATTACTACAATTATTCGTTGTGATAAAGTACAATTATCACTGCATGGTACACCGAAAATTTTACTTTATGTTTTCATTAAATTGACATGTCATGAGTGACGACAGAAAACAGCTCAGGGGAGCGAGATTCAGACATTACTAAAAATGAAATGGGGATCGGGGAGAGCAGATGCGCATGTGCCTTTGATCGGCAAATTCTAAAAAATATTGTCCCTGAGATTCCTGAGATATTTGTTTATGTTTTGGGAAATGGTCAAATTCGAAAACCATTTCTAATCACATATGTTGCAGTCTAACTTCCTAATTAATTTAATTCTAACTCCTAATTTAAAACTGTTTACACACACTAAAATATCATAGCATTTGCTATTACTACCCACTACTGGATTAATCTTGCACAGGATAGGGACCGATGGTGGCGGGCTTATGTGAGGGCGGCAATGAACCTGCGGGTTCCTTAAAAACGATTTGTAAGTAACAGGTTAATCAGCAGGCCTATTAGATATTTATTTCACCGCTGCACGTTGTGCAAGAAAAATCGCACATTTGTACTAATAATGTATTGTGACTGCTGTTTGCTTTAGTAAAAATCCTAACACTTCAACGTCAATATATTTTAAAAAGAAAGGGATAAGTTAGGCTTACTTACAAATGATTAAATTATGAAGTCAGGGAAATGGAAGCTAATACAGTACCTTAATTCATTGGAATAATAATAATAATAATAATAATAATAATAATAATAATAATAATAATAATAATAATAATAATAATAATAAATGAATACGTGAAAAGGGTAGACTATAGTGTTCATGTAAAATATATTAAGTTTCTTTCATTATTTCCGAAAAATTACGGTGTATTAATTGAACAACAGAAAGGTTTATAATATGTAATATCTTTTAATATCAAGAATGACAGCCTTTTATTGTAATATAATTGAGACGTAGAAGTTTGGAAATTACGTCTATTGACCATGAAATATTGTACGAAGCATTTCATAAGCAATGGTGAGTCCTTTAAATGTCCCAAATGTCAATGTCATTTAAGTGTTCAGCTATGAATATTTAGGATAGAACAGCTCTCCGAGCGGCGGAATTGGCATTACGAGGGAACCACTTCAGACCCATATTTCAAGCGCTATGCGCCAGCTTGTATAATCTCGTAAGCAACGTTTTTACAATACTTTTATTTCAGAACCATTCCGCTGTTGACTAACTCTTTGAACTTCCAACTGTTTCTAACACTTATCATTGCATTTCATTTTTGTAGCAAAATACGTATGTATTACCTACGGTATTATTATTATTATCATTATTATTATTATTATTATTATTATTATTATTATTATTATTATTATTATTATTATTATTATTGACAGCTTAAATGAACTAGTACGCAAGTTATATGTTTAAAAGCGGGCGATTGTTGAATTATTTATTAGTATTGCCACATACGTATATCTATACTGTGGTATTGTTAAGTTCAGGTGCGAAAAGGATTAGGTGAGGCTGAATATAGAAAACAGCCAAAACTTAAAATAATTAGGAAAGAAACAAAAATCGGCCTATTTATGAGTAAGACATAAAATCGAGTTGCTCTAAATGAAACTGAAGGATTCTTTCAAAAACCGATGTGAGTAAATCTTCAGTGTTGTGCGATACGACTTCTAAACTAACAATAAGTATGATAATGAAAGTTAAATTAATGGCAAATTCGATCAGCACTTATGTAATGAAACTAACGACTGTGATGACATAAGCATAGGCGGAGACAGAACAATTTCCTTGGGGGGAAGGGGGTAAAGTAAAAGCATAGAATTCTGATATAACAAGCTTATGGGGGTCATTATTTACCTCGCCCCCGCCGTTATAGCTTGACCGTGGTACAGTATATCGGAATGTAATCATTTAATAAAGGTATTTTCGGAGGGAATATTTCTTACAGTGTTACATTCATATCCGCGATGTTTCGGACAAAGTTGTATAGGGCTTGAACTATAGGTCTACTATTATCTGTGCATTTCGAACTGGCGGATCAAGATCACGCACAAACGTACAAAAGTACAAACCACGTATGGGTCACTGAACAGAAAACTGTGAACTGAAGCACTGGTATTCCGGATGTCCCAGCTGTCTTTAGTTGAGGATAATGGTCCAAGATTTGGGTAAGCACACGTGGAAAATGCAGTACATTGCTTGACCTTGAGCCGCCAGTTCGAAAAGCACAGATATAATAGGGCATAACTTAAAATAATTTCCCTATTTTTCTTTCCCATACACAAACACATGTATGCATCAATAACACTATTATATAACAATGCTAACATAAATTTTTTCATCTGAAGATTACCTTCCTGAAGATATCATATGAAATGTAAATTATAATTATTTTACTTAATCTCTCGTCTTTAAATTTACACATTATACCGGGATCACTTTTCTTTTTTCTGCACTGTTCTGCAGTATGTTACTCATATTTCCCCAAGTGGCGGCCTAAACACCTGTAGACTTCTAACACATGAATATAGGCTGTTAGAAAAGAAACATTGCAGTGCTTCCATTCCTCAAATGTGGTATAGAAATTATTATACATTCAGAAATTTAAAATAAATATTATAGTCTAGACACATGATCTGAAGACATTAATTCGTCAATTTAAACACATAAATTTAATCATAAACAAAAGCAAAAGGACTCTTTTGAATTCACTATTTTCTAACGTTAATAGAAAAAAAAAAAAAAAGAGTTCAGACAAGTTTGAGGGCGCAATGTCCCCCCCCCCGGCATGCCTCCCCATAACTCCTCCTATGGACATGAGTGTGGAAATGAAATAAATAACATGTTCCGAAGATGACCGAAAATATTTCGAAACATTTTAACAAGGTAGGCCTACGTTAAAATTTAACACAAGAAAGTTCTTATCATACATATTCCGAAATAACATTGGTAATGATCCATCATTTTGGGCAAATAGAGACTATTTTACTAGTCGAGGAATAAAACAATTGAAAGATCATAGATCCAACAAAAGCAGGACGGTGATCTTTGAATATACTGTACTGCCAGGGCCGGATTTAAGTATATTGTCGCCCCTAGACAGTGCTAAAATTTGCCGCTCACCAACTCTCTCAAACAGTTTATGACCAGCTATAATATAGGTCATATTTAGTTTAAATTAGTTTTAAATAAAATGTTACAATACAGAAAACAGTACATTACTGGAATCAAAATACATGCATCTTTCTTGTGAATTATAAAGATTTCCTACGCACTTTCTTCATAGAGAAACCATTGATGATGTCATCAAAATCGATCTGATGAAGCACATCAGACTTGATGGAAAGAAACACATTCAAACTTATTCATTGTTGAAACAAAATTGAATTACGAAAGCCAGGCTATGGTTTATTTTTATGCATTGGTTTTGTTGATAGCATAATTATTACGAGTATTTCTTACTTCGATAGGAAGTATAAAGTAATTTGGAAAATAAATTCCAACTCTTTGCGGAATAAACCTTTCATATCTAGCACATACTAGAAAGTGATTAAATAGTATTGCTGACGATGGTGTTATATGGGAAATATAGCTAAGAGTTCGGTCACTATTCACAGCGATAATATAATAAACACGCACCCAATTTGATTTTCAACATTGCATTCTTGTTTATACAAGCAGTTAAATTTAAGCAGTTTCATAGCATAATAACGTGATACCGGCATTACAATATAACTATACAGCTGCACACTTTGATTTTATTCTCGCCATGATCATGAGAATGTGATAACAAAACATTATCCGACTTCCATAAGGTGTTCAAGAACAATTCAGGTAAGATTTCCAACAAGTATTTAAAAACAAATTTCACTGTAAAATGAAAACCTAAATCCGACACTGTGCACTACATTATTGACATTTAAAGTTATATCCAATTTTATTTCTTGTGCATCATTTCCTCTTTTTACCAATGAATACAATTTAAATATTGATTATTGAATTCTCTGTCTTCGTAAAATTGTAAATTTTATTATGTTTTATTTAACGATGTTCGCAACTGCCGACTGCCGAGGTTATATCAGCGTCGCCGGTGTTCTGGAATTTTGTCTCTCAGGAATTTTTTTACATGCCAGTAAATCTACTGACAAGAGCCTGCAGCATTTAAGCACACTTAAATGCCATCGACATGGGCCGGGATCGAACTCGCAACCTTGGGCACAAAAGGCCAGCATTTTACCGACTGCGCCACCCAGGTCGACTCTGTCTTCGTTTCGACTATTTTATTATAGGTCTATCGTTATTTATGTAGAGGAAGCAGCATTCTTTCGTTGTCCAGGGCGGCAAAAATTATAAATACAGCCCTGCATCAACCTTATTGAACTGTATCGGGACCAGGAAACTTTGAGAAAAATCATAGAACTCAGTTGTTTCGAAACTTAGAATAAATATTGTATTCGAATCAGTCTGTTACTGAAATTTGACAGAAGTTCTAAAATTGTCCCATTAAGTTTCATGTAATTCATTAAACAAGTCAAAGTCTTTATTCTATACTGATTGCGACTTTCGTATAGTGGCTTCTGTCACCTTTTATTTTTCAACTTTAGTTTTGTTAAGGTGCTTACACAGCGAACGAACAACGAACGAACGAACGACAAACGAATGCATTCGCTGATTGAAATCGGAACGTGTGTACGTCGCAGCAAAGGCAAACCGATAGTTTGGTTTGCCTTCGGAAGTGATTCGTCGCTTGTCGGTACATCAAAGGAAGTTGGTATTTGTTGTGGACGGGATTTGCCACTAGTTTGTAGTTCGTAGCAGAAAGCAGCGCTTAGTTCAATTTCACCAATTGGATGTCGAAACTGGAGTGGACGGAAGACGCTGTTATAAATCTTATTAATGCATATAGGGAGCAGGAAACTTCATGGAATCCCAAGCATCCTACTTACCACAATAAGGTAAGAAAACATGATGTTTGGGAAGCTATTGGAAGATGTTCAGCTGCAAGGTAGGCGAGTTAAATACGTGCAACATTTGAAAATTATTTTTGTTTATTTATTTTCAATGGATACATATTTGTTGTTTATTATAGGGAGCAGAAGTCAAAAAGAAAATTCAGTCCCTACTGACATCAATCTGGAGGGAAAGACAGAAGTCCACAAAAAGATCTGGAATGGGGAGTGGTTAAGTGTACGAGTCAACTTGGTTCGCGTATAAACTTATGTCGTTCCTTTTGGACAAATTCACGCGCAATAAAAACAAAGTTCCAATCTTGTGCACACAAAATTAATTATTGGCACTGAAAAGTGCCTTTTCGTAAGCATGATGCGCATTTGACAAACACAGACAAATTTCTCTTTAGTATTTTAAGATAATTATTGTCAGTGAGGTATCCGTATATTGAAACTTTCCTCTTACCTTAATAAAATCTTACAGTTCCTCTATTATAGCTGTACATACTTCTGGAACAATCCTGGTAATCAGCTGTTTCGACACTTTGCATAAATACATTAAACTTGTACAGGAATCTCCTGTAGCGAGATATCGAAGTGTTAATGCTAGCCTTTCCTGAATAGGTATTGCTTCTCGCCAGTCTGTGTCTCTCTTGGAAATTTTTGGCCCTATTTTGCACAGTAGTATTTCGAAGTCTGTTTCTGAAATGCGACTTTCGTAGAGTGACGTCTGCCACCATCGTCTTTTGGTTTTTAACTTTCTTTTGTTAACTATAATAACAACGGCTGACTTGCTATAATTATATTTTCGTTTTCCATTATTGCGGATAATCAGCGAACGTGAATGTTTTCTGACCATTTGCTGACGATTTGTACGTTGCTCCAAACAGAGAACAAACAACGAAGCTTCGCTTCATCATTCCCTCGTTGTTCGTTCGCTAAGTGTGTACGCACCTTTAGACTCCTATAATAACTGCTACACTTGCTATAATAAATCTTCATCTGCCATTATTGCGGATAACTAGCGAACAAGAATGTTCTCTGATCATTTGCTGGTTATTTGTATGTTGCTCCAAACAGCGAAGTTTCGCTTCGTCATTCGCTCTTTGTTCCTTCGCTACGTGTGAACGCACCTATACAAGACGCAATGAAACAGTGATCGAATAGCAGCAACCACATGTGAAGAGGAAGAAAGTCTGTTTTGTGTCTTCTTGAGAAATACTTCTACATGTTTGTATGCTTTGGTATTCTCTGATTTCAGTATGGTATAATTATTGATATTTAACCCAATCAATCTGTGAAGTATTCACTACAAACTCTTCTGTCAGCAATTTATTTCGAATACTTAGAATTCCTTTATTTCTGAATAGTTACTACCTTATTCCCTGAAAAGACAATCCTAATTGTAAGTGAGATAAGTTGGGTAGGGAATTGTTTACGAAGTAATAGTAAGATTAAATTCGTTTTAGAGCTCCACAGCTTCAATCAGCCTAAGAATCGGTTAGCATAAGCGGAACGCACAACTCGGCTAACAGAATAGGCCTACTCTAATACTGAACTATATTAATCTGAAACAGAATTTACTTACCATGCAGCGTGCTGTGGGTTATATTCGGTACATAGTTAATCTGTTTCCATGGGTCGGTGACCAAATGCCGGGCTCTGCTTATATGCTAAGTTATTCAGAATGAGGGTGGAAAATATGCCCCACCTCACACCAACATCTAAGGCAGGAACACACTTTCCCTGTACCTCTTGATTAGTAGAATACACACCCTTCTCCACATTATGCTCTCAGGGCCGATCTGACCATAATTTGTTAAAGTCATCTTAGAGGCAATTTGCTAGTCTACTAAATTGAGACAACTCATCCTGCCTGTGTTTTTCCTAAAGCGCTCAGACAAATTCGGGATGAGATCTAAAAGAAATACTCCACAGACCTACATCTTCCCCCTACACAAACCAAATTAAAGCCTTGGAGCCTTGATCTTCAGTGCTCTAGGGCGACTTACTCGACTGTCACTCGCACAGCGCAAGGATTTGGATCCCTTATATTGAGAGGACTACGGCTCCTCTCTCTCCAATCTCTGCCCAGACTTTTAACACCTTCGGCGATCCTGCCCTGTTGTTCTGTCATGCTTCGTCCCCCCCTCGTCATGTGAAAAGTATTAGTTTACGATGATTTTCGGCTTTCGACATGTCGCATTCATTAATAGTAACAGTTGTATTTTTTCAATTCCATGTTACTTCACTATTAGTAAGTACTGGTATGAAATTAATTCGTGCGTAAGCTTCTGAAACTCATCACCATTACGGTGCTATTTAATGAATCCCGCCCTCTTCATGTAAAAAGGTGAGGCCAATAGACCGACTGGACAGAAGTGCTCCGTGCTGATTTAACCCGTCTCTAGGTATATTCTATTCTATTCTGAACCGGAATCCAGTTTGAAATGTAACTGGTGGCAAACTATCGAACTCATTTTACACGACTTTGCCATCACGTCAAGAGCACTCTTTTCGAATTGCACTGAAGTAAACACAATGCAGTGAAGTGCGTGACGTAGCTAACCTGGTTCGTGATCGATATTTGAAGGACGGTCTTATTTCGTCTTCGGCGCTGACTCGATTTTTACCCCTTCAAGACGGTATCCGAAAATGAAATAAAGCTCGAGTAGACTTCCTTAAATTTGAGTGACTCGTAGCAAGTGAGTAGCAAGCATAGAAGGACTTCATTTCAGTTTATTTATTTTATTTTTCTTATTTTTGTTTGGTTTATAACGATGAGAGGTCCACGTAAAACTTGTTTCGCTCAAGTCTGTTACTCGTCAAAGGTTAATTTCCCGTGCAAATTTATTTTAATTTTTTATAAGTACCTGTAACGATATGTCTTATAATTTCTTATTTTATTTACTATTTTATTTACTGATATTTTAGTGTGCTGTGCAACAGCCAGAGGCCAATAAGAGTTCAGCACAAATGACAAAAATTACAAATAATGACAATAATTACAAATAATGACAATAACTGCATTAAATGTACATGAATAGACGTTCATGGGTAGTTGTAAAAATGAAGAACAACCCAATTGAAACATTTTTTCTACTTAGTTATTTAACGACGCTGTATAAACTACGAGGTTATTTAGCGTCGATGGAATTGGTGATATTGAGATGATACTTGGCGATATGAGGCCGAGGATTCGCCATAGATTAGCTGACATTTGCCTTACGATTAGAGAAAACCTAAAAAAAACCCAACCAGGTAATCAGCCCAAGCGGGAATCGAACTCGTGCCCGATTGCATTTCTGGGTCGACAGGCAATTGCCTTAGCCGACAGAGCTACGCCGGTGGTTTCAATTGAAACATAATACCAAAAAATGTATTAAAGTTGAATTAGGATTCCATATTAAAACAACAATATAAATATCCAAACTATACATTAAAAGCAAGGTCCGTGGACCGTCGGTCGCTATCGCTCTCACAGGTCCCTTCATAACAGCCTTTAAAGAGAAAGTGAAGGCGCGGTAAATCTGTGACGTCACCACGGGGACACACTCCACTGTCAACCCCTTGGCTTGCGCTGCCTTTATTAGTAGTTACTGGAATTTAGAAAACGCAGGGTGTGTTTGTGATTTTGTATAGACGTTGCTAGTGTTCTGTTTATAATAGGCCTATATTGTTACTATCATAGCATGCAAAATGCCAAATTGTGTGGTGAGCGAGTGTCAGAATTATAGCAGGAAAACTAAAGGCTCGAGTGTTATTTATCATACGTTTCCCTCTGATCCAACGCTCCGAAAGGTTTGGGAGATTAAGTGTTATCGAAAAGATGCATTTAATTTTGAAACTGCGCGTATTTGTTCCGAACATTTCACATCTGATTCCTATGAGCGTGATTTGAAAGCCAAGCTTTTGAACATACCAGCAAAGAAGAAATTGAAATTAAACGCCCAACCATCGCTGAATTTACCAGTGTGCTATGTGCAAAACAGTGAGATAAACAGTGCTAGAAGTAAACGTGTAGAAGAGAGAACTTGCAGAAAAAAAGTTTTGTCTGAAATAAGTGAACAATTAGATGCAAAGACAAGAGTGAGGCAGGACGACCCAGTGGATGTGTTAGCTTTCGTCTGTTCATTAGAAAATGAGGGGCTGAATCTCAAAAAGGAAAATGAAGAACTACGTATAGAAAATGAAAAACTTAAATTAGACATTGAAAAGTTAGAGTCTAAATTAAAAGAATTACAAATAAAATATAAAAAGGAAGCACATCTTAGGGTCAACCAAAATTCAAACGACAAAGAAAGTGTTTAAATCGCTTAGTAAATGGAAAAGTAAAACAATTATTAGCTAAAGTGTTCACTCCAGGGCAAATAAAAATGCTTATTAGTGGGAAAAGAAAGCAAGACATAATTCCGGCATTAGCTCAGCGAGCAATTAGTGATAAACTGTACAATCATTTGAGATCACAGGTGGGAATTCCTCTGCCAAGCGTTGCTACTCTGCAGGGTTGGACAAAAAATTGCCCTTTTCTCCTGGTATTCTTACACCAGTACTGAAAATTTTAAAAGAGCAGGGGCTGTCTTTAGGCGAAATGGATAAGTTATCAGTGTTATTATTTGATGAGTTGAGTGTCAATGGTGTCATTTGTTACGATCACGAGGATGATTCGATATTGGGCCCTCACAGAAATGCTCAAATCGTAATGATCCGAGGATTGACAGGTGAGTGGAAGCAGCCCATCTATTATGATTTCGACAAAACAATGAACAGAGAGCTACTGTTTGAAATTATAACAGAAATTGAAGTGGCAGGTTTCAGAGTAGTTGCAATTGTTTCTGATCTGGGTGGCGGCAATAGAAGACTGTGGAATGAGTTGCAAATAAATGTAAATCAAACCTGCTTTTCAAATCCTGCTTCGGATGGAAATATTTGGGTTTTTGCAGATTTGCCCCACCTGATTAAGTAATTAAGAAACCATTTTATTGACAGTGGGTTTCAATTGAATGACACAATTATAGAAAAAATGTAATTGAACGGATTATTAAATCCGATTGTTCGGAGTTGCAACTATTCCCGAAATTACACTGGGGTCACATTACTGTGCAAGAGAATGATAGGCAAAGAGTTGCACCAGCCATAGAACTTTTTTCACATCACACTACTGCTCTGATTAAATATTTGGTACCCGAAAGTGAAGAAGTTCATGAATTTTTTCAACTCATAGATGACTTCACAGATGTAATGAACTCGGAAATTCCGAAAGATCCTACACACAATAAACTGAAATGTGCCTTCGGAATTAACCACAATGAACAAGTAGAGATGTTAGATAGAATGGAGGAAACAATAAAAGAACTGAGAGTCAGAGGCAAAAATACTCTTCTACCTTTTCAGAATGGCTTCCTTACCTCTATTAAGAGCTTGTAAGGGTTATATAGCCATTTAAAAGAAAAAAGGAATTGATTATATAATGACCAGGAAACTCAATCAGGACGCCCTGGAAAACCTATTTTCCCAAATTCGTGGGATGGGACATTTTTATAATAACCCTCTGCCCGTCGAAGTAAAAAATCGCTTACGCCTATTGATATTAGGATGTCGCCTGCCCCACCCTACAAGTGCTCCAGTAGAAGATTCAGGTGGAGTAATAATAACAAAGCAAGTTTTTCAGGATCTCGTAGACATTTCTCATGAAAGCGTGAACAAAATCCCTGAGGAACTAAACTCATTAGAGATGGATATTGATGATAGAATTGACACAACAAAGCTGATGAAAAGAAAAGAAATGGAAGCGCTCAGGTCTCAGGTATGTTGCTGGTTATATTGCTAGAAAATGTAATAACAAAAGTGCTGTTTCGGATGCTAATTCCAGTCAACAATCTCCAGGATGGATAGAGGTCGTTTCACGTGGTGGATTGGTTTATCCGTCTTCTCAGTGGATGGCAACAATTGAAAAGTGTGAAGTTATATTTAGAAAATTGCATAAAAAACAGTCAACAGAAAAAAGAATGTAATTGGCCGTTTATTTAGATTTTTGAGGAAAAAGTTTCCAAATGAAGATCCGGAATTATTAAAGTTAATTAGTAGAGCACGGACAATTTTTAGAATTCGTTATCTAAATAGAAGGAAACAGGACGTCAAAAGAAGAAACCGTATGAAGCAGAAACAATGGTTGCAGAGCTGCTCGTCGCGTCCTTCACAACACCAGGTGAGTCAGTTTAAATTTGTGAAACATTCTTAAAATAAATTGTTCTATTTGTAGAATCAGTGTTAAAATTGGGATACTTTCACTCCCCGCTGCTATTGAAAACCACTTTATTAAAATATTATAGGTTAATTTACAAAATATTCATTTAACAATTCTGTATAAAATTAATTATTAATTAGTCCAGTGTTATTAAGGGAAATTTAATACATTTTGCGTGCGTAATTTAAATTCTGTCATTCGCCAATGTAGTTTTTATTTATTGAACACCACTTTAATATAATTAATATTTTGAGGCTCGGAAAAAGAAATTGATGTGTAAAATAAACTGAATATACCTATTGTGCAATGCGTATTCGTTAATAACGTTTTCTAAAATTGGACCGAAATATTATACAAAGGTTAGAGATGCAAAAGCAAGTTGGTACAATGAAGCATTCGTAATAGTTTTTATATTGCTATAAGAATTTGGAAAGTAAACGATCATTGATTTAAAAAAAAAAAAGATGGGGCATTGAAGTGGGAGCTCTATCTCTAAGCCCTTACTCCTTCAGTGTGTATGTGACCCAAACAAATATATAAATATAGGTCTTTAAATCACTTGTTTATCGCTAGAAAGTTCAAGCTGAGGGTTGACAATGAGTATAGTGTTCCCGTGGTGACGTCACAGATTTACAACCCTCTTGACTTTCCCTTTAAACGCTGTTATGAAGGGACCTGTGAGAGCGATAGCGACCGACCGTCCACGGACCTTGCATTAAAAGGATCCAATTTCGTAACATACACATTGGCAAGTTTTATGTATCTGGCAACCGGTGAAATAGATTTAGACCTACTGGTATAAAATATTTTTTTGAAATTTAGTCCTTTAGAAGTAATACGAAGGTACAAATTACTTATGACGGATTCACAAAGAATGTCATCCTTTATAGCCTTAGAAAAGAATAAGTAATCAAGATCAAGACGTCTGACTTAAAGACTAGAACAGTTAAAGCAATTACAGGTTAACTCATAATAATACACTGATCAAAAAAAGTTAAGCATAATTAGGCATATAACTGTTTTTATTAATTAAAATAAAATAGATAAATTATAATTGGGTTTCTTGGTTCCACAGAATAAACTTAAAAGTAGAAATACACTATTTGTTAACAATGGACTCAATATGAAATGAAAAAGTTGCATTGTTTGCAAACAACGGAAAAGATAAGGGAAGTTGAAATTCGTACATCATCAAAGAAAAGGAAATGGTGCTTTCAGTACCCTGTTTAATAACGTGTTGGTCCTCCACGAACCCTGAGGCACTCTTGTATGCGACGGGGCATACTCAGTACCAATGCATCTAAGCTCTCCTGAGGCAAATTGTCCCATTCTTCCAAGGCAGCATTCCTGAGTTCTTGAATCGTTAATGGGTGATGTGGACGATTGGAAATGGCTCTCCTGAGAAAGCTCCATGCATGCTCTATGCAGTTCATATCCGGTGAGCATGCTGGCCAATCCATTCTTCGGATCCCATGTTCTACAAGATACCGCTGCACACTATGAGCACGATGAGGCCGAGCATTATCGTCCTGTAGAGTGAACCCTTCTCCTACAGTCTCTGCAAAACCACTTACTATGGGTTGGAGGATGTTGTTCTCATACACGGCAGCAGTCATGTTTCCCTCTATTGAAACCAGTGGTGTGCGGCGGCCAAACATGACATCTGCCCAAAACAAGATTGAACCACCAAACTGTTGGTGACGTTCCACGGTCATTGAGGGATGATTTCGTTCCCCTGTTCGTCTCCATACGCGAATAGAGTTGTTGTCAGGGTGTAGGCCCATTCTCACTTCGTCTGAGAATAAAGTTCTGGTCCATTGGCCTCGTGTCCAATTCTCATGTGCTCTAGCCCATCTTGCACGAGCACCCCTGTGATGTGGACGGAGTGCTGGAGTCTTGAGTGGTCTTCGAGCATACAACCCTATGTCATGAAGTCTATTGCGCACAGTTTGGCTACTTACAACAACACAGTGGCTTCGCGCAGGTCATGGCGCAGAGTTGTAGCTGAGGCTATAGGGTTCCTACGTGCAGATAACCTTACATACCGGTCCTGACCTGGTGTTGTTTTGCGTGGACGGCCTTCGCGAGGTCGATCTGCTATTGACTGGGTTTCCTGGAACTTTCTCCACAGTCTGGAGACAATACTCTGATTCACATGAAGGATGTTAGCAACATCAACTTGTCTCATGTTTTGTTCCATCAAAGTGATGATTTTGATGCGGTCTGCCATTGTAAGGGTGTTCCGAGCCATTGTACTGCACTATGAAGCACTATGAAGCAAAACGACACTGATTGAACTTTGCTCGAATTACAGACTTTGTTTACTGCACTATGAAGCACTATGAAGCAAAATGACACTGACTGAACTTTGCTCGAATTACAGGCTTTTCTTTACTAGCCGTGATTTGGACGTTACCTAGTGATGCAGACTAAAACAAATGAAAGAGTTTGAATTGGTAAACATAACACGTGCCACATAAAACCAAAAGAAACATAAATATCAGGTATTATTGGGTAAACTGTAAATATGCTTAACTTTTTTTGACCAGTGTAATAATAATAATAATAATAATAATAATAATAATAATAACCAGAGTGCGAATTGACGGAGGTGTGCAGGGAATCGTCCTCCCCCCCCCCCTGGAGAATTTAGCGTCCCATGTTGAAATGATATTAAAATGTCGCTGCCAGGGACAACATTATTTATCCCTTTTGGGTACCTAATTCATAGTTTCCGTACTTTATATTAGCCTATGTTACTAATGCAGTACAGGACAACTACAGTGCGATCGAGAAGTCTCTCCGCAGTGCTTGTGTAGGCGAGAATCCAGTAGGCAGAGAATTGAAGTGTATTTGGTAGAGCAGCGTTTCTCAATGTGTGTTCCCCGGAGGTTCAGTAAGCAACTCTCAGGCGTTTCCGCCAATTCCTGATGTGAAATTATTAACTTTTTAATCTCTAAAATATAATGTTATAAAAACATGAAAAAGAATAAGAACAGAATTATAACTGTTTATTCAGCCATTATATTGGGAATTATCAGAACAACAATGGGTACCGTTTACAGCAATCCGATCATTAACCCATATATGCCCGTAACTTTTATTTTTGAAAAAATTCTTCATTTTCACAAATGTTGCTTCTTTTAGTCATAGTAAGAGAATCACAATGCAAAATCTCCGCTTACATAATCATTAGTGCCCATTTAACCGTGGGTCGAAAACGACCCTGTGGGCACATGAACAACCTTTTCATGCATATTACAGTAAAGTCATCATAACGATTATTTACTAAATCTGTTGAACATAATTAATAAAAAATGACTCTTTTGCTTAATATAACTGAAAAATTTATTACACTTACATTTTGTGTGTGCAAATACAAAGGGACATATGTACAAAACTACTATGCATATAAACTATCTCTGTTACTCAGAAATTCCAGGTGGGTTCTGTGTAATAGAGCGTATTTACTTAGGTTGTTGGACATAATTTAGTCAACCTTTTACGTACATGTTTGATATAATAGGATTTTTTTATTACTGTTAGGATTAAGTTTTTACAAAAAAAAATATATATATATATGTGTGTGTGTGTAAATCAATAAATTTACAAAACTACTACCAATGAAAAAAAAAAGTTTAGCACAACTATAGCTTCCTACACCAAACAAAATATTACCGGTAACCACTAACGAAATAAATGCTGCTTTCATGAACTTGCAAAATCTTTGTTGTGAACAATTTCATTGCAATCTACAGACTCCTTATTGACAAAAAGTACAGCTGGAGCCTCAAGTTGGAGATGGCACAGAGATTGTTACAATCTTCGTCAACCGAATCGCCACCAGTTTCATTACCGTCATCTTCAGGAGGTTGTAGAACCAATCAATATTTGAAATATTTTCTTGAGAAAATACTGTCTCAAGTTCTTCCAGTATTTCGAAAGTGGTAAGACTCTTTTTGTGAGATTTGTCGTAATTATCTCTAAAATAAGAGAAAAGAAACGTCTTACAAGAAAACATTCTGATGGATGCAGATAAAAAAGTTAATTAATTTCTTTCACCATGTTAATAATCTCAAAAGAAGTGCTTATACAAATTTTGGCCACTCAACCGCAATTACGAGGGCCGTAAAAAAATAAGTTCGCCAGGGGAAGTTAACAGACAAAAAACACGATTTCATTGGAAAAATTTATTGGAACAGACAAAGAAATTGTAGAGCTATTTTTCAACATATTCTCACCGGAACTGAGATATTTGCCATATCATGGGATCGACAGAGACTTGCAAACGGCTATTAAACGCTAGTTCCGATCCCAAGCGGATGACTTCTACGACACAAAGATACAAATATTGACCCCGTGGTGTGACAGATATATCAATTCCAGTTGGGGATATGTTGACAAATAGAGCAACAATTGCTGTATCTGTTTCAATAAATCTTTCCACGCAATTGTGCTTTTTTCTGTAAACGACCCCAGGGAAAATTACTTTCTGGACAGCCTCGTAATTGTGGTCGAGTGGCCAAAATTTATATAAGCACTTCTTTTGACATTATTAGCATGATGGAAGAAAAAAAATAACTTTTTTTATTTGCCCTTATCAGAATGTTTGCTTGTTAGTTGTGTTAGCGGGATAGTAGTTTTCCGAAAAAATTACTTCACGTATTTATAAAACGTAAATGTTTCGTAAATTTTCATAGGGAATATGAAAGTAAAGAAAATCTGCTCACAATAATTATCAATAATAATATTATTAGAAAATTTAGCAAAATGTACGAAAGGTTCCCTATGTGCCCATAGGCTCGAAAGCGACCCACGCCATGTTTCTTACACTATTACGCCTCTACTGAATACAATTCATGACTCCACCTCATGTAATCATATTGGTTACTTCTTGCCCTATGTAATAAAATAATAACAGAATTAAAATACTTAACAATGAAGTGTCTACTTACATTTCTTTGTTGAAGTGCATTATAACCAAACTGAAGTGTTACACGTTTTCTGTTAAAATGGATTGCAGAGAGTTACAACGGAACAATTGCACAAACAAAAGTGTTGCCAATATATTATCGGACACATAATGATGGTGTCCAACCGAAAATTTGAACAAATATTAAAGGAACCAATAAAAATATGACGTGGGTCGTTTACGACCCTGTGGGCATATATGGGTTAATGCACATTGTTGATAAAATAATAGGTGCGCTTGAAGTAATTTAAGTGTCTGCAGCTAACACATTTTCCAACAATAGTGCACAGGTGTAAATTGTATATGGAATTAATTGAAAATTCTGTGAAGACTATTTCGCAGAGTTGTTTCGAGTGTTTTGACGTTTTTTCAAGGAAGTACAGAAAACATCTTCTGGAGAGGTAAGACCATTATTTTGAAATTCAAGGTGAGTTAGTTATGTGTTAATTTTGTGTCTCGTTGTTTATTTAATAATTAGGGCCGTGATGTCGGTATATCTGTATTAGTCTGAGATGAACATAAGACGCCGGTCAGAAAGTAGTCGGCGTTTCAAGTACAGGCAGCAGAAGCGAATTTGACACACTCCTAAGCAAGCACGTTCCGTGTTTTGTATACGATTACTGCGTGTTATAAAATCAAGACAATACAATTATTGTATAATAAAAATTAATATCGAAAAGGTCTAAAATGCTGGTGAGGTTTAAAATCATACTTAAATTGTCACAAAGTGGTAAAGCATAAGTCTGAAAAGGTTTTTCTTTATATTTAGAGTTTTGCATTACAGTTTTAGAATGCCGAAAACGTATATGGCGTACATTTTTGCTTCCCCTATATTTAACTATTACATTAATTAATTTATCACATCTATTCTGTACCTTACTTTTCTTGCATGCTGTTCGCTTAGTTTCGGCTGCTGCTGCAATGAACAACAACATTCATTTTCAAAGTTTCAAATTAATGAAAATGACCGCAGAGTGTCGCATAGTATAACCTTGTATGGGGAAAAACTGTGTTCTACATCGGCTGAAATCAAGGGCGCATATGTAAAATATTTCACATCATCAATTTCATTTCTACATCAAGTTTATAACAATCGCACTTGTCATCTGATAAAACTTTAGCAATTTTTCATAATGAATTGAAACCACGGTTTTTTTCTATTACTGTGTGATGTAGAACTGAAATTGATAATATGAAATATTTTACATATGCGCCCTTGGTTTCAGCCGATATTGAACGCAGATTTTTCGCATTCAACTTTATACAATCCGACACTCGGCGGTCATTTTCATTTAGATCTTTGAAAATGAATGTTGTTGTGTGTTGCAGCAGGAACCGAAACCAGGCAAATAACATGCAAGAAAAGTAAAGTACGAAATTGATGTGATAAATAAATTAATGTAACGTAAAAAAAAATCTTTTCAGACTTATGTTTTACCACATTTGTAACAATTTAATTAAAATTTCTCAACCTCACCAGCATTTTAGACCTTTCCGATATTAGCCTTTATTATACAATAATCGTATTGTTTTGATTTTATAATACGCAATAATCGTATACAAAACACGGAACGTGCTTGCTTAGGTGTGTCAAATTCGCTTCAGCTGCCTGTACTTGAAACAAGTCGACTACATTCTGTCCGGGATGTTGTATGTTCACCTCAGACTAATACAAATATACCGATGTTACGGCCTTATTAATAATATCAGAAAAAAGGTCAAATGTTTTAAAGAAAAATTGTGCGAGTTTTGTCATCCCTTCTTCAAAATTGTGTAAATAGAGGGCGAGACCGATCATTGGGAGCTACGTCATCCTATTTTTAATACAGAGTGATACCGATCCTAACTCTACTTTTTTTAATGCAGGATGACGCCGAATCATGGATCGGTGGCTTAAAACAGGATCATTAAAACAATCAACATCCAAGTGTGCACTACAACTTCAACTATCCCTAAAACAAGCATGTGGGTCTGATGAAGGCGAAATGGAAACACTAGCTTTACAAAATAGCTGCTCATCATCTGAAAATGTGAAGGAGCCAACATCCAAAACACAACATGAACCTGTAATTAAAAAACGTAAACATAATGAGATTTACTTAGCCTTGGATTTCATGGATGCTGAAAATTGCCTTCAGTGTGTAATATGTGGCAGAATTTTACCTAATAGTTCGATGGCACCTTCAAAATTACGTCGCCATTTTCAAACATACCATGCTCAGTTTTATGACAAGAATATTGATTTCTTTGATAGGAAATGTCGTGAGTTACTAAATTCACTAAAGTTCTTAGCTAAGACAGCTTATAGTACAAATGAAAAAACAACAGAGGCATCTTTCATTGTAAGCTTCAGAGTGCCTCAGCAGGTGAGTCCCACACAGTAGCCGAAAAATTAATAAAACGCTGCGCGATTGACATGGTTAAGTGCATGATCAATGAGAAGGAAGCTAAACAATTATCTTCCATGCCGCTTTCAAATGACAGGCACATATTAATAAAACTGAGAAACTCCTAGTGAGTAAGACCTGATGAGCATGAGCACAGTGTCGATAGTTTGTATTAATAAAAACATTCTCAAATGGCGGAGGAAAAAATCGGCGACATGAGCATTTCCTCTGTATTCACTCATCTTTTGTTTTTCCTTTATTTACATCCTTCCTCACTTCCTACTCTATATCGTATCAGAGGGTTGGCAATACTAGATAGGCTACCTTAACAAACGCAACGTGTTCGGTCTGAGTAGTGGCTTAAAAATTTAGTTTACGTTCCACAATGGAGGAAAGCACGGCGTTCCAAAAGTATTTTGTGAAAATTATTGAAGTACATAAAGAAGTGCTACAGAAATCATAACTCCCTGACAGCAAGAGCAAAAAAACATGTAGGGAAAATCCATGTTGTTTGGACCACTTAACTTAAATCGCACATAAATTCATCCACTGCAATAAAATCTCTATTAATTTTATAAACAATAATTAGTATAATACAGTGAATGCTTTGGTGAAACAAATATTAGTACAATTTTCATAAATTGTTTAAAATTAACGATTATAATAATGTGTTTCCATATAATTTGAACCGGGAAATCGTGTAATATGGACTGGCATATATAAACTCTCGTAAAGAATTTTAATTTACTTAAGTAAGCCTAATTCTAAACAATAAAATGAAACATTATGATACGTTGTACATACCTTTGCATGCAACAACTTCTACATAGGACAGACAGGCAGATCATTTCAAACACGTTACAAAGAACACATCACAGCCATAACAAAATTACAAAACACCTCCACATATGCAGAACACATCACTAATGCCAACCACACCTACAGAGACATCAACACAGACATGGAAATACTGCACATCCAACCAAAAAGCCAGAAACTCAACACACTAGAACAATATGAAATATACAGACACACGAAAACACACCCCAACGATATTCTCAACAGACAACTCAATTTCAAAACACATACACTCTTTGACTCTACACTACGAACGCACCCACACAGGAAACAAGAGGCGCCAAGACTAACAACGACCAGTTCTGAAGATGACCGAAAATAGGTCGAAACATGTTAACAAGGTACGTTAAAATTTAACACAAGAAAGTTCATATCATACATATTCCGTAATAATAATAGTCGGCTTCGGTAGCGTAGTCGGTATAGCGCTTGTCTTCTGTGCTCGAGATAGCGTGTTCGATCCCGACCCAGGTCGATGACATTTAAGTGTGCATAAATGTGACAGGCTCATGTCAGTAGATTTACTGGCAGGTAAAGGAACTCCTGCGGGACAAAATTCCGGTACACTGGCGACGCTGATATGACCTCTGCAGTTGCAAGCGTCGTTAAATAAATCATGTTAAAATATTTTAATAATAATAATAATAATATAATATAATATAAATAATAATAATAATAATAATAATAAATAATAGTCGGCTTCGGTAGCGTAGTCACTATAGCGCTGGTCTTCTGCTCTCGAGATTACGGGTTCGATCCCGGCCCAGGTCGATGACATTTAAGTGTGCATAAATGTGACAGGATCATGTCAGTAGATCTACTGGCATGTAGAAGAACTCCTGCGGGGCAAAATTCCGGCACACCGGCGACGCTGATATAACCTCTGCAGTTGCAAGCGTCGTTAAATAAATCGTATTTCAAAAAATATTTTAATAATAATAATAATAATAATAATAATAATACAGTTCATCCAGAATTTCGGCACAGTCTTCTTGGGCTCCCTTTTTACAACTTTACTATTGCATTGCAAGGGTCCGAGCCAGACTTTCAGAACAAATTAAAAATGGAAATGAGCGAAAGTTTTTTATATTCTTGTTTATTAGAGACTATTTCAATATAAGAAACTTTGTGTATTTAAGTTTGTGCATATAAAACAGAACTATGGGGTTATTGTATATACCTGTATATGATATTTATCTCTCTGACAAATATTAAAAGCCTTTATTCGACATCGTTCATAGAATCACAGATAAAACACACACAAACGCAAAGATTAAAATATTACTTCAATGGCACAAATTACACACTCGCGGTCGGTTCAGATTACACACCGTGCTAATATTACATTTATAAACAAATATTACAAAAATACTGTAAGTAGACGAATGTAACTATAGTATAAGTTATCTTTATATGTTTCCAATACTTGAACAAGTAAAATATCCAAATAATAACTACACAGCACTCAATCTCGACAGAGTGTAAGGTTTTAAGGATTGTGAGTAATAGGGTAAACATTGGTAATTTCGTGATAATTTCATGAATATTAATTTAAAATGCAAATGTGTAAGTATATCCTTATTCCGATTTTTTCATCTTAAAGACGATAATTTGCTGTACAAATCTGGAGACATAAAAGATTGGACACGTTCTTGAACAAGTGCCAAAAACCACTTTTACAATTTAAGCTAAAAGGTTGATTATTTCGTGATAACCTTGGTAATTTCGTGATATTGCATTGATAATTTCGTGAGAGGTAGCAGAATTGTGGAAAAATTCATTAAAGTCAAATGAAATTCTCATTTATTGTTACAAGACTTCAAACATAGCAATTCCGTCTAATATTCATAGCAAGAAAACATAGAAATACATATCAACAAATAATTAGAATGAAATCAAAGTAAAGATTGAAATTGAAAAGGGATCTTCTTTGCCCTGAAAGGATGAACACTTTATTACGGACTTTACTATAGCCTATATTACTAAGGTAACTCTAAAAGTATGCATCACATTTCTTTAAAAATTATATTTTTATCCTACAGCTTTGCTATTTTCACAGAATGTAGATACATTCTTTAGGAACAAAATGACACTTTCCCACATAATCCCCGTCCTTTTCAACTGCCTTACGTAACCTAGGAACGAGGATCTGTAGACCAGCACGGTGAACAACACGTCTGAGCCACTCTTTAGCAGCATGCACAAGGGAGTCATCTTCTAACCTCGTTCCGCAAAGGGATCCTTCAGTTTACCAAAGAAAGGACTGTAAGGCGGGTGTTTCAGTGTTGTCTATCCGAATTTTCTGATCTGGTCTGTGGTCTTGTGACTGACATATGGCTGTGCGTTGTCGTACAATAGCAGAACATCCTGCTTCTCCCGATGTCGTCGAACACGACTCAGTCGAGCTTGAAGTTTATTGAGAGTTGTCACAAACGCGTCAGAATTAATTATGGTTCCGTGTGGCATGATGTCCACAAGCAAGAGTCCTTCTGAATCGAAATACATAGTAGCCATAACTTTTCCTGCCGAAGGTGCACTTTTGAATTTCTATTTCTGGTGAATATGCATGATGCCACTCCATTGTCTGCCTCTGTCTCCGGTCCAAAATGGTGGAGCCATGTTTCATCTTCTGTCACACTTCTTGCAAGTAAATCATCTAGCACTTATCATTGACACTTAGCATGATAACAAATCAAACAGAAGCTACACTGAACCCATTGCGTCCCCCTTTTCTTTTTTGTTATCACATCTTATCTTCAGATTTCTAAAATTCGTATTGTAATACAATTTTTAAAATAGTATAAAATGTAATGCTTAATGCTCAACAAAATTTCGCCTCAAACAGCTAAGATGTCTATCAGTAAAGCTAAGCCACTATGGCGACTACAGTTGTATCTAAAATTCCAAAAACATTTCCTAAAATTTCATTAAGATATAATAAATCATTGTACCAAATATCATATGCTTACCTTTAGTAATAAGCCTGTAATCTAATTACAAATATCCACAAAATTTTACGCCTGAGAAGTCGACGCTAATTTGCTCTCTCCAAACGTAAAAGCTCACTGAAGCAGCTACAATAGTCACACAAAGCGTAGCTGTATGTTTCTGGAAACCGGACAACATATGCAATCCCTTGGCGGAAATTTGAATCTCTTAACACCATTGGTTAGTTCACGAAAGAGCAAAGAAAAATTATCACGAAATAACCACTGCCATGAAATTACCAATGTTTACCCTAAAATTTTTACTTCTCATCCCTCACCTTTGAATGTAACAGCAAAATAACTTGCAGGCAGAAAGTTATTCTCAACGGTCTTGCTATTCCTACCTGAGGCAGTTTTTTTTTTTTTTTTTTTTTACCTTGGGGATTTAATGAAGTGAATTTTTAATGGCAGGCAGAGTAACTATCTCATGCCCCCATGTTTTAGATTGCTACCAGTGCACTTCATTAGAACCAGGTACCCAGCTTCGAAGCCGTTAGCCCTGTGAACTTACAATATATTTATGTTCCCCTATTGTCATAATTCAGGGTTGGTATCTAAGAAATTAGCAAGTTCTTTGTGATAGTAGAAGAGAAAGAGTGGGGGAAGGAAGTGGTCCGTGGCCCATTTCTTTTAGGGCTCATCCCGACATTTGTCTTATTGCTCAAGGGAAACCACGGAAAAACCTAGAGCAGGATGAGATGTCGTGCTGACGACAAGCCAATTGGCTATAGTTTGGTCGGATATGTTCGGGTGGGAGGTTTTAATTTAATCATTATTCAAAATACACATACATTAAAGGTCCATAAAAGTGTTAACAATTGGAACAATGCATCTAAACTGCCAATAACGTGATGACCCTGAAACAGAGAAATAACATTATTAATGCATTAATAGCCTTGTCTGTGTGTGGAGTCAAGTGGTTATTTATTGTTCAAGTTGGTATTCGTCTTGTACGTTGTCGTTCCAAGCTAGAGGGTGGAGTACGCTCTTAGGTCTTTTATGTTTGTCTAACGCAGGGTTGTAATTTCCTAATGAAGAAATTAGTGCGTTTGTGCTGCTGTACGACTTGGTGTACGTGCAGAAGGCTTGATTTGAGATATATTCTTGAATTGTCGAAATTTCTAATTCTTCATGAATCAATCTAACAGGAGTTACTCTAGGAAGTCCTGTGATGAATCTTAAAATTTTGTTTTGGAAAACTTGTAATTTTTTACGGACTGTAATAGGTGCATGTCCCCAAGCAGGACAAGCATATAGTATTACTGACCTAATTAATGTTTTATACAAAGTTAGAGCTGTGTGTATGTTTAGATGTCTGCTTTTATTTAATATTGGATAAAGCTCCACCATTCTAGCATTGGCAAGTCTGAGTTTTTGTAGTACGTGTTCGGAGAAAGTGAGCAGTCTGTCCAGTGTTACTCCGAGATATTTTACTGAAGTTTTCCACTCGATTTGTGATCCATTTATGGCTAATTTTGTGTGATTTATGCCCGGTCTATTGAATTTATTTCTCCTGCTAAATAATATGGCTTGTGTTTTTGATATATTTAATTTAATTCTCCATCTGAGGAGCCATGGTTCAATGTCACGTAGGTGACCTTGTAGCCTATTAATGGCAATATTTGGCTTCCACGATGCAGTGAGAAATGCCGAATCATCCGCGTATAGCGCTAGAATGCTATTGTTGAAATTTTGATGAAAAGGTAGGTCATTAATATAAATTTGGAAAAGTATCGGTGCCAGAATGCTGCCCTGAGGCACTCCTGCGTTAATACCTCGCGACGTGGAGAGCACGTCGTTCAGTTTAACCTGGAACGTTCTGCCCCGAATATAATTGTCCAACAGCTTAACTAGGCGGCAATTTAAATTGTTGTTAATTAATTTATGAATCAAGCCTGCATGCCAAACTCTGTCAAAGGCTTGTGTGTAATCTAGGAATATAGCCGCTACTGTTCGATTTAAATTAAATGCAGTGGTAATGAATTCCGTTGTGCGCAGCAATTGCTGTGTGCACGAGTGACCTGAACGGAATCCAAACTGTTCGTTTCGGATTAGATCATGGTTTCCGATCTCGGATTTCAATCTTTTTTGTATGATCTTTTCCGCAACTTTACCTAGAACATTTAGTAGACTAATGGGTCGATAATTACATGGATCACATTTATTCTTTCCTGGCTTAGGAATTTGAATAATATGCGAGTTTTTCCAAATTTTAGGAAAATAGCCTATCCGAAAGATAGCGTTTATGATACTTGTAAGCAGTTTATACGATTTATGTGATAATTGTTTCAGTACTTCAGCCTGTATGCCATCGGGGCCAGGGGCTTTTTTATTTGGCAAGTGTCTAATTTGCCATTTTATCTCGTGAACACTAGCAGGACGGATCAGTGGTGCGTCGTTATTGTTGATGTCCACGTTTTGTAGGTACGTAGTTGTGTCTTGTGTTATTCTGTCATGTATTTGTCTGTCGTATAAGTCACCGTGTGGATGGAAGGAGTTCTCGAGGACTTCCGCGAAAATAGTTGCCTTCTCCTCTGGACTATTGTACGTTGTCCCATTGTGCTGGATGGGAGGGATGTCACTATATGGCTTAGTGAAAAACTTTGTAATTTTCCACACTTCGCTCATATTGTCGGTATCTAATTTACTAAGTTTTTGAGTCCAGGCTTGGATAATCTGATCGTTTATTTTCTGAGAAATTTCCCTTTTTAAACGATTTATCCTTGGTCTTAGGCGAGGGTCCCGCGTTCTTTGCCAGGCACGTCGACAGTCATTTCTTTCCCTTATTAATTTTAAAGTATCCTGTGGAAGTTCTAATTTCCCCGGAGTAATAGTTTTCGTTGGAATTACCGACATAGATTCCTGTATAGCATTCGTTAGCGTTTTAGCAGCTTCTTCGATCTCAACAGATGATGTAGGAACCATGTCATCTGTGAGAGCGTCCAACTTATCTCGAAAGAGTTCCCAGTCGGCTGCTTTGTAGAGTAGCACAGTTTTTGGAGGGGATAATTGTAGTTGCGCTCGAAACGTAATGATAACAGGTTTATGATCTGAGTTTGCTAACGAGTCATGTACCGAAAGTTTGGTATGAAAATTAATGTTTTTGAGAAGTGCAATATCTAAAATGTCTGGCTGATGGTTAGCAATGTCTGGGATGTGTGTGGGTGTACTCGGGGCAGAAACAACATAGTCACTCCTAAGGGAGTGGCGATAAAGCTTATTGCCGTCCGAGTTGCCCACACGACAGCCCCACACAGTGTGTTTTGAGTTTAGGTCTACGCCGACTACCATCTTTCGTCCAGTATCCATGAGGATGTCTAAGTCCCTAACCTTAAGTGATTGGGGAGGGCAATATACAGCTACAAACGTTACAGGTTCATTTAAGATCTGTAAAGTTATAGCGGTGGCTTCCAATTTTTCTAGTTGAGGGAGCAGTTGCTCATAGTGAGGAATTCCTCTTTGAATTAGTATGGCAGTGCCCCCTCCCCTGACTGCCGCGTCCTGTCCCGGATCGATTGAACGATCCGTACGGTAAACTTTGTAATTTGTAATTCTAAACTTATCGGAAGGGCGGAGATGAGTTTCCGATATGAGCGCAATTTTTATATCTTTAGTTTCTAAATAATGCCTAAGCTCGTTTTTATTTGCGCGTAGTCCTCGAGCGTTCCATATTAGGACGCGAAAATCACCATGGCGATCTCCTCGCGTTCCTTCTTCCACCGGCAGGTCTACGTGGTCTCGTCGGTGTGGCTATAGCCCTACTGATCGTCTGGGCTGCTTGGAAAAGGTAAGGATTTTCCCCCAGATACGCGCTCATTTGTTTCAATATCTGAAACATGAGAGACAGCGTAAACTGAGGGTCCCAAGTGGCTGCCTGCTGTTTGAAAGCATTCGCCCACTCTCGGTTTGTTTGAGGGAGGTTTGGGCGAGGTGCTGGTGGGGCGGTCGCAACCTGGCTAAAAGTCCGCCCGCTCTCATTGGGTCGCCTATAGTCAGCAGACGTACCCGGTTGAGAGGTGAGTATGAACACCTCTTTTTCAGCAGATGTCTCTTTAGCTGCTGGTTTGGTGGCAGTAAGGGGAACTTTGCTAGTAGCAACTACAGCGCGTTTTCCCTTCTTACCTTTGTTCCCGGCAACCTGCCATTCGCCTCCTGAGGGCGCTGCAGGAATTTGCCGGGAGGGAGCAGGTTCTGGATCTGCGACCTGTGAGGGAAGCAGTACTGGAAAATTATCCAGGTTGTTAACCGGAGCAGGAGGGGGAGGGGGAAGTCGAGCAGAACCGGCAGTCTGACTCGTTATGCCAAGCCTTCTCTGGTGCAGATTTTTATAGGCTACATATTCCCTGCAACCTCTATATGTTGCAGGGTGTTCGCCCTGACAATTTACACACAAACGTGTGTAGTGCGCCGGCATCATGCACGCAGATGTTACGTGCTGTCCGGCGCATTTCCTGCACCGAGCTGGTGCTTTACACTGTCTAGCAGTGTGACCGAACCTCCAGCAGTGAGTACACTGTGGGGGAGTGGGCCTCTGAAAATATTTTTCAACCCTTATAGTTGTGAACAGTAGGCTGGTTAGGTCGAGAATCGATCTCGCCTTCTCATTGTCAGTGAGATGTATCTGAAACATCCCGTTCGGGGCCTTACGGTAGTTGTCATACATGACAACTGTGTTCCGCACAGGAAAACCTAGCCGAGTCAGTTCTTGTGTCACGGTGTTGGGGTTCGTCCTAGGATGAAGCCCCTTCACCACGGCCTTAATGACCTTCTCGTTTCTGGCTTCCACCAGATGAAAAGGAACATTGTTCCGCTCTAGGAACTTGATCAGTGAAGCATAGTCACGTTGCGTGAAAGTCTTCACTCCGAATCCTGACATTAACCGCTTACAGCTAATGTCCATCGGATCATGCTCGTCCCGGTACGTCATGAGCATAGTGACCGGGTCACCATTGTAATCATTTGCGATGATTACAGGAGGAATATCATCCCTCCTCGTGGTCAGGAAGTCATTCGCAGCAACTTCGGGATTTACCGTCTCTGGCTGAGTGGGTGAGCGTGTTGCAGCTGCACCCGTCTCGTTGACTACTAGTATAGATGGAGGCCGTGTTTCAGGTCCCCTATCATTCACAGAAAGCTCTTCAGTACTGGAGGCTGTAGTGATGGAGGACACACTAGTCCTCCTTGCTCTCGGGGTCTCACCGCCCACTGAGGGCGAGGGTGGAGCCCCTATCGACGATTCGGAAGCTGCCGGTGAGGGCAGACTTTCCGAAGAGTCGGCAGTACTTGATGCCGGAGATGATCCCGGCGAATCAAGCTTCTGCCTCTGCTTTACCTTGACAGGAAGCTTAGTTTTAGTCTCTACCACAGCTCTGGACGATCTCGCCCTAGTCGCTGCGGGTGATGTCTTAGGTCCAACGCAGCTCTCCATCACAGTCTTCAACTTACGTGTAGTTCTCATATCGATTTTGTGATGCACAGGCTTACCTCCTGGCAGAGCACATGGTTTTGTTACGGCAATGTACTATGTAGTAGCCCTGAGAAGGGCAGACTACAGTAGCACTGCAGTTGCAACTGGCCCTCAGAAGGGCCAGCCGCGGATGATGCTCTTTTCGAAGTTAGAGGGTGTTAGTCCCACACGTAAGTGAAGTAACAATTTAGAATTCTATAGGGCGCACGCCCTGGTGCAGCTCAGCTGCTACCACTCAATCGACCCAGCCGGGCAGTGAGTGGCAGCTGCTATCCTAACAAGTCCCCCAGTTAACACCGCTAGGTGGCCGGACTTGTTAGAACACCGGTGGGTAGGCACACCGTATAATTCCCTACTTCACGCTGGGCCTCCTGGCCCAGCTAGATTCCAAAAACTGCAAGGCCTCCTCTTCGTTGTCGCCGCGGTCCGCACCCAATAAGCAGCACAGCAACACAGGCAGCGCCGAACCGAAGAACTGGCGAAGGCGGCAGAAGGTGCGAAGAAGCGGAAAGCTGTGGACTGGTGGCTCTGCTCAGATCTGCTGATAGTCGCCTGTTTGAAGATCGTTGGTCTGATGATGATGATTGATCGATCGATCGATGATCGTCGCCTACCTGAGGCAGGAGGTGACCAAACTTGCAAATATCAAAATTGAAATCAATTCAAATTACACGCCGGTCCAAATTACATGGACTTCCCCTAGTTGTCGAATCAATCAGGGAAGTAATAAAGTAGGAATTTGGCATGGAAATGATAGAAAACCAGATTATGAAAAATATTAATAATAATAGAAGCAGACTGAAATCGAAAACAGACCTAAAAGGACTGGAAACAAGAAAATCATTTTAAAGAATTTCTCCATATACGCGAACTAGGTCTCCTGATGTTAACGCTGGTGCATCTCTCATTTCCATTGCACGTAGCCTGCACGTTAATATTGGGGATTCCTTTTCTATTTATATATTCATCCCCATGCACAGCTTTCTTTATTAACACGTGGGTACAGTCCGCTGCCCCTATAACATCGGGGAATGTGTCGACCTTGGTAGCACAGTGAGTATAGTGCTGGCCTTCTGCGCTCGAGGTTGCGGGTTCGATTCCGGCCCAGGTCGATGACATGTAAGTGTGCTCATGTCAGTAGATTTATTGGCATGTAAAAGAACTCCTGCGGGACAAAATTCTGGCACATCGGCGACGCTAATATAACAACGGTATTTGCGAGCGTCCTTAAATAAACCATAATTTAAAAATGTATCAGGGAACGTATAGTTTTTTGACCATTGAATTTTAGCTGCCTCAAAAGCAGCATTGGGAATTGTATCCAATTTTCTACTTTTTCCTTAATTGCACAGATAATTTCCCAGAATGTTAAGGACACAGTCCATTGTGAAACACCAATATCTTCTGCTACACCAACCTGAAAACCAGGGTCTCCTACGTAGACCTACCTTAGAAATATTCTCATTTTTTTCTGCTAGTGCTTAGTGTTCCACTTCTTGTTACGTTCGATTCGGGTAAGAAATATTCCGTAAGCCACTACACGTCATTTTTCTGTACAAATCTTAGTAACTATGCACATCAGAGTCCCTACGTATTTTATAAAGTTTTCTTCTTCGATCAGGAATCACATTCATGAATGCTGCCATCACGTTTATAAACCTCACTCGAGTACGTTGAGTCTGCTAATAAGCTACCCCATGATATCGCAATCATTTGTTCGTAACAATGAGCATGACCTCTGCTTTATTTATATCAAAACATGAGCATTTGCTCTGCGGCCGAGGTGATTGAGCACGACCTTGGCGAGTAACATGAGCAAGATCTTATTATTGATATCAAACAGCGACAATGCTCAGATTCCTGAGTAACTTCCTTTTATTAATATCGTCCGGCTCGTCGCATTCAAGACATGGCAGTTTACGTCAAGGAAGAATTAAACCGTCGCACAGTGTGAAATTTCGCCAATCTAGCTGGCCAAAAATATTTGTCGCTTCTATAAGCACGTGTAGTAATGTTTTATGTTACAATAACATCATATTATTCTTATTCTATCATTTGCCGACAGTTTCAGATGCGCGAGATTTCTGAACTCGCGAGGATGTCGGTTCAAATCTCTACGGATTACAAAAAATTATGTTACATTTTGCGGTTGGCATAGAATATTCTTAAATTGGTCAATTAGAAAAGAAAAATTAGTGTAGGTAATGTTCAATATTTTAAAAATAATTTTATTACTTCTTTAACCGGAAATAATTATTTTGCTTTAAGTGTTGGAGGGATAATTATCGGACAATTATAATACTGACACGCACACATTTTAATCACTGTCAACTCTCTTAGTAGATATGGACCAAAATGACCGCATTGTAATTATTTAAATACAATTTAAATTAAGTAACATATTAAACGATTTATCCTTCTATCAAACAGAATGTTCCCTGGATCAAACGTCCTATTTTAATTATGTAATTACTTTATATTTATTTCTAACGGGTGCAGCGGAGCGCACGGGTACGGCTAGTAAATAAATAATAAATAAATACACAAACATATATATATATATATATATATATATATATATATTATATAAGGTACATGAGCCATATTCCGACACGCTAAGCTTTGAAAATTTATATTTATTGTTTCATTCAACGTGGAAACTTTATAATTTGTGTACGTTTAGTATATTTACATAAATACTTAGAAAAAAATATTTCAGGTATATACGTACAGTGAAATTCAAACAGTAGAACGAATTTGAAAAGTTTACAGTGTCGGAATTGCGACCCTGTGGTCCTAATTCTGACACACGATGTACCTTAATTCCGACACATAAAGAAATTTAACAATAACCTTATGAAACATTAAGGCAGCCTTACATAAGTGAAATTAATTACTTCCAGACCATTTTCATTAAATTTATTACTATAATCATGAAGTTAAACAAAGCTAAACAGTTCAATATGGTGACACAATACAAGCAGGATGATATGAAAAAAAAAAAAAAAAAAAGTAGGAAATATCAACACATATTCTTGATTGAAACTTTGGTACATAGAAATTGGATAGAAAAATCCTTTGACTAGAGAAATACATTATCAGTCTTCTCCACAATCAGGACAAACGAAGGATCCTCGAAAATCAGCACTTATGTCAGCACATTCTTCATGCACATACTTCTTACACTTGCAGCACAATCGCATATCGGCGACTCTGTCCACCTTACATATTGTGCAAAACCAGCTTTCTTTTCTCTTTGAAGGCATTCCACTTGGTCCTGCTTCTTGATAATCCTGCACAGACGTAGTTTTACTGGGACATTCGGAAATTTTCTTTGGAATTTTTGATGCTATAGTCTTTGGAATATTCTTCGTTTCTGTCTTCGTGAATAAGGATTTCACTATACGTTGAGCTTTTGCGTTCATAGCGGGACGTCTTGGCTTAGTTTTCTTCTCCTTAAATTTGTGTGAAATCAAAATTTCTGTGAAGCTTGTTGACAACCTTTTGTCATTCACAGGAACTCCACCATCAGTAGCACATTCAGTGACTGATGAGTTGCAAAGCTCACTGTTACCGTCACTCTCCTCATCGGATTCTAACCCCTCTCTATCTTTTTTGGATGGTTGCAGAAAATATAAATTAGAGAGAGCGAATGCACTATCTGATATTACCTCTGGGTTAAATGGACAGATCCCAGTAGCCCTAAACCCAGACATGATATTGTTAGGTGTCATGGACTTCAACCAAACGTCGGAAAAAATTCTCCCAAATCTTGCTTTCGTAATGGTTCTTTTGCCATGATTGCTCCAATACCCCAAAACTGCCGGATCTCAGTATTGTTTGAAGGATCCGAAAACTGCCTTGTCTAGAGGCTGCAATTCGTGTGTGCAATTACTCGGCAAGCAAAACAATATTATGTCATGCTCATCTGCTACATCAACGATATTGGCATTAAGGTGAGATTTTGTAACATCGAAAGTGAGCAAGGATTTGCCGACAGTTTTAAATTTAGCAAAATGAGCTAGCCATTTAATAAAGACCTGGCACGTCATTGAGCCCTTTTCTGTAATTTCAATAGCTGTGCCTGGGGGCATGTCATCATTCCATTCCGGTCGTCTCCTTTTTCTTTTGAAGAGAATCATGGGAGAAATTGCTTGACCTACTGCGTTGCAGCAAGCTACAATTTTTATATTTTCTCCATGTTCTGGTGCAATCAAATGTAAGTTTTTTGTGCCTTTAGCAGCAAAAACTTCCTGTGTGTGATGAGTCAATCGACACCCCTTCTCATCGATATTGTAAATATTCTCAGGTTTTCCCATAAATCCATGTTCGACCATTATGACTTCCAGTTTATCAAAATAGTCTTTCACAATTACACAATTAAGTTTCATTGTCCTAACCTGGTTCAAAGTTTGAACTGTCCTTTTTGACACATCTTGATGCCTCTTTAGAAATAATTTCATCCACTTCCTACCAGCTAACCCTAAGTTTTTATTAAAATTATTCTTTATGCCGTTTATTTCACAAAATGTGAAAACAGTTCTTTTCACAAGTTTACTAGTCAACGGCATCCCCACATCTGCAAGTCGGAACAGTCGGCTGCACAATTCTCTTTCTTGCGCGAAGC
Organism: Periplaneta americana; assembly: GCF_040183065.1. NCBI lineage: Eukaryota > Metazoa > Arthropoda > Insecta > Blattodea > Blattidae > Periplaneta > Periplaneta americana. The sequence continues at coordinate 13,452,384 of NC_091125.1, read as the reverse complement.
TTAAAAGTGCAGGACGACCAATATCTTTCTTCTCAGCCCCGGCATTGACATGATACCTAAGGGTGTTCCTAGCTATACCGTAGCGTGTAGCAGCTGTGTTAAGAGGCATACCATTCTTCACAGCTGCAACAACCCGTGCCATTACATCCTCAGGAATTTTCGCTAGTGGCTTACCCATAATCTAAAATAAAGAAGAGGTATTAAAGAAAGAATTTTGCACCTAATTTCAGAGCTAAACATGCAGTAGTGTTGGTACAATGCATTAATACTGCTAAGTATGCCGTTCCAACGCTAAAGAGCATTAAATAACTCGAATTTATATTGGGATGCTTTATCATAAATCCTGTAGTAGGCATAACTGAAGTCAGTGTAACAGGGTTCATAATTCCGACATGTGTCGGATTTAAGAGCACCTCGTTTGCTGTTACTAATCGCGCTATTACACAATCCATATCGGTAGATTCTGAAACTAATGAACGTCATATTAAACTACAATACTTTACACTGTGAATGATCTCCAATATGAATTACATACCTTTGTCAAAAGCAGAATACTCAGACAAAATATGCTTCCTTCAGACAATACTTCTATCCCATAAAATGTCTACTCACGCTCTGACCAGCAGAGAAACGCTTCTGCAAATTTGTTTATCACGGAACTGATATTGCTCTAAGACTGCTTCAAGAAACTGAAGCCCTTTGTCGGTTTAGACCACAAGTTCTTTCAGCAGAGCCCACTGTCGTAATTAAGACCATGTCGGAAAATAGCTCACCTACCTTATATATATATATAGATTAAACACATTTGAATGTATGGCACGTGATGAAATGTTTTCTTTCGCCGCCTGACCTAAAGTTGTTTTAAATTGAGTTAATTCTTTCAGGCATTCGACTGAGACGTTCATTAATTCATGTAAGTGACATTATGTAAAGGTTTTTTTTTTTTTTTTGGACGAGGAAAGCTTAGTAAAGACAATTAGTTTTGGTTGTCTATAGTTGATTATCTGAGATTTCCGAAAAGTCTAACAATCAGTTTAATTAAAAAAAGAAGCAAAAAGGACAACCCGGGCAACGCCAGGTGCTTTCAGCTCGTAAATAAATAAAATGAAAGAAAGAGTGAATCAGAAAAGTGACGTTAATAAAACAGGAAGCAAAAATATAATACTGAAAAACCGTTATTAACGAGTTGTTGGACGGAGATTACAATCCATTTCAAGATGTCTAGTTTTTGTAATAGTAGTAAATTAATAACACAATAATAAAAATTATATTTCCCAGAAAAACATTTTCATAAAATTGTACGCATTTAATAATACTTTATATTTGGTATACTTTGTCCTTCAGGGCAACCCCTATTTTAGGGGAAGTTTGTTTAAATAAATAATATGGAGTAGTTATATATAAGTACAGTATATACTAGTGCTGTGGGATTTAATCGATTAATCGATCAATTTCTGTTGTAAGATTGATCAAACAAAAATATTTAATCGAACAATCGAGTCGATCAAAATTAATTGGTTGTAGTTGATATTAATTATTATTTTCTTAATACAAACTCATACTAAAAATTCCGATAATATTTATCTCTCTGAAATTGCTTACTTAAAAGCACAATAATATTGTTACATTCTAACTGTAAACCAGGTATCGTAGGAAAAATCTTTGCACAAAAACTTCAGAAAAAGATGGAGATATGAGGACAGTGATCTAGTCTACCTCTGTTGAAAGTTGAAACACAATGCGAAACCCTTATTAAGTTTTATGGTTTTCCAAGAAAACTGCCACCTTGTTGTCAGCTCATCTTCCTAACATACGAAATACTGTACATATTTTTCTGGGATTCGTCCTCATTCCTTATAAAATAGCCATGTCTACATTGTGTGCAAGTGAGAGCGTAACTACCTTCTTCTTGCGCTAAATTCCGGTAATTCGGATTACAATAGGGGCCAGTCTTCTGTTTCGACCGCTGTACTTTTGCAGATGCTGGCAGTTTCTGTACTGAGTTTGTATATAACGGTTGTGTGTTTAGTTTGATAAAGAAAAATTCAGTTTTCTATGGTCTGTGAAAAGTGTAAACTCCATTATGTCATATGAGAATTTCAGAGGTAAACTCGGTGAAACGTTTGGATTCAAATAGAACGATCGTGGAGAAGTGCTTGACAGAAAACAAGTTTTTTCGTGTTTAGTGATTCAGGAAACATTGTTACTAAACATAGAGCGGCACTTCTTTCGGAGCATGTGAATGCACTCACATGTTTAAAGTCATGGATGACGCAGTATTAACTAGGTGAATGTTCATACTTTTTCTTATTTATGCTTGTCTCAAAAATTCACGGAGGAATTGACACAATAAATTATAAGCCTCATAAGAAATATGTTAATAAGTAATTAAAATAGTTGTTTTGTAATATAAAGATACAATATATACAGATACCGTATACGACATTTAATACTTACGCTTATCACAGAACACAAGTTAAAGTTAACAATAATTGAGGCACTCAGAAGCAAAGTGATACAAATGGCATTTAGTAAGTTTTGAGATAAGTGACTTTGAAGTTGAAACGGAAATTAAAAAGTCTGTTACAGGACTATATTGCTGTAAATTTACAGTTGTATATGTTGGTACCTATATTTTTTAACGTCTAAATAGAAATTATCTATTCTAAAACAGTTTAGGTAAAATAGAGTCCTAAAGTCACTTGTATTATTTTGCCACGAAAATATTTTTGTGGAAAAGTAATGTAAGTGCAAGGGTTTTCTGTATTTTTATATTATTTAAAACAAGAACAAGGACATTGCTTACAACATTGAAACATTTCTGTCTTAACAGCACTTCAGCTTTCTTACTATCATATTATAACACAAAATGTATCTGTATAACCGAAAGAATCAATCAATCAATCAATCAATCTTCTTAATGTATCCAGTTGTTTGCAGAAAACAAAGTCAACTATTGTCCACTGTAGTATTTTCAGTTCTTTTTTTCATAGTAAATTAGGGGTATTTTGATCAGTATTCATTATAGACGCCGGTTGCTAGTAGCCAGAGTTGGGGTGTAGTGAATATATACTGCAGAGATGTGTCTTCTGCAACTGATACTGATGATTTTAATTTACTTCTTTTGTGGTTTATGAATGGACAGTATATATGAATGCGTTCCAGATCTTCATCATGATTATTACACCACATACAAGAAGGATTATCAGAAAGGTGAAATCGGTGTAGGTACAATTGTGTGACAATGTGACCTGTTCTGACTTTTGATAAAAATGTTTGAACATGTCTGGGCAAGTTTTTGTAAATTTCCAGGTCATTCGGCTTCTTTTTAACGGACTGTAAAATTTTTCCTTTGTCAGAAGAGAGCCAATTGTTGATCCATAAGTTTATAAAATAAAACTTTACTGAAGTAAAGGCATTGGATAGAGATATCACTTGAAGAGGTCTTTGTTGCAAAATATATGTTGCCTGTTTCGCAACGTTATCGACTTTCTCGTATCCAGGTAGACCACAATGACTAGGTATCCATTGGAATTTTATTTTCTTTTGGAGTTTTTTTAGTTCACTTAGTTGTTTCTGAATTGGAATAATTCTATGTGCGTATAGGTGTGGTACATATTTGATTATATTAAATATAGCCCCCTTGGAGTCGGTAAGTATTCAAATAGATCTTCAGAAATTTGAGTAACACACTAAAGAGCAGCATCAATAGCTAGCAATTCAGTGTCAAGACTGGAGGAGGCTGAACATGGTATGAAGTAATTTTCTTGATATTTTGGAATACAGTATAATACCCTGCTCCTGATGTTCCATAATCAGGGTTTAGAGATTCATCTGTATACATTTTAAGGTAATCCTTATATGTGCTGCAGAGTAGTTCCATGGCATCTAACTTAATAATGTATGGAGGATCATTTTTGAAATTGTTTCGTGGAATTTGTAGGCTATGTTCTGGAATTATCCATTTTCATGGAGGAATTTAATTTACAACTGGAGTTTTAGAAATGAGTGTGTCTGCGATATAGACTGGTATTTCTTCTTTGTTTATTTTGCAGAAATTACATAGGATATTATCTGACAGTTTGAAGAACAGCTGAGATCTGGATGAGGCTTGCAATTTTAAATGTATTTTTAGATCCTTTTTAATACGTAGTGTCTGATTGGTTGAATATTATATTCAATTTCTAGGGCAACAGTTGATGTGGTTTTTTGTACTCCGAAAGAAGAGGGCTAAGAAAATTTCAAATTCTAAATGAAATTCAGCCTTAGTCGCTGTTCATTACGTCACTAGCCTCATCTAATGAAGTCACATCTCTCTCTGCTGAAACATCTATGTTTCTGTCATGAAGTGCATCTTTAGCGTTCCTACCGCGAATATTCCTTCAACTTCCTCTTCCACGCACTTTTCCACGTCCTACAGTCCTTATTATAGGCCCATCCTAATGCTTCAGGTCATCAAGGAAAGATGAATTTCATTAGCTATTGCAAGTTGCTCCACTTAGCCAAAGTTATCCTTATTAGATCACGGTATAGTTGGTCCAGCTCAATGTGTGCAGGCCTCCCACGAAGATGTTGCGAACATGTAATCTATTACCTCTCTCCATTATATATATTTTGATGTACCGAAGTACATATGATATTTCCATGCAGATATTCTGCGTCATTACAGGTCTCTCCATTATGGCAAATGAATTAGTCATACACAGAAGAAACGCAACAACTATATGTAAACAACGCACTTGTATTAGTTTGCCTCTCAGTCAAAACTCTGTATGCATTGTAATACAAGTGTAAGGCCAACATGGAGCAGCACTGACTGGAACTGCACTTATATTACTTTTTCTCTGAACAGAAGTGACGTTAAAGATTTAGAATATATACTTATCTCGCTTTTAAAAAAAAATGTCACATATTACTTTGCTTCTGAGTGCCTCAATTGTGTATTACATGTGTATTACAGTATGTTAAACCATTTTTTCAACTCGATTAATCGATTAAATTCAAATAGTTAATCAATTAAATATTTTGATCGATATACACATATCTGAGTGTGTATAATTTTAAAGTCACAAGTAATTGCATTTTGCAATTCATATTTTACAAAATAAGCCGCAATTGTTCATTATAATTAACAATACAATCTAACCTTATAATTTCATAGTAATTCATGTTTTATAGGCCACGTTTTGTATGAAGAACAAATATGTGTTTAACCAATTTACATTCACTTTTGAGAAGCGTTAGAGGCTTTCGAAGTTTTTGAATCTACATGTTCACGTCTTTTTTATATTTTTCCAGACTACATCGTTCATAAATGCTGCTATTTTTTCAGACTTAACCTTAAACTGAACACAAATAAACAAATAGAACTGAGCCTGCTACAAAGCATAATGAGAATAACATGAGAACGAACTTATAAAAATAAGAATATGCTAGCTATTATTCCTACCAAACATGAGTATACATTCTGTACATGATGGACACTTGAGTATATTCTACTATGATTCCATGGTATAAGTATATGTGGTGAAATGTGTCTGTACCATATGTAAATGCAAGGTATCAGCATAAGAACATATTTGTTTAAGACTAACCATGTCAATTGCTGTAGTAATATAATGTATCATGCATCTATTAGGAAGTACTGTAAGACGGACTCTTCTTGCACGCAGCTAAAGCAACCCTTAAAATGCAGTTTCTTGTAGGAAATATCCGTTTTGCTTCACGGTACATATTTGGTGAGAGGGGGTGGAATACCCTTTCACACGACCCTAACCATACCTAATTCCCCTCGAGACTGTCGCCCCTTGAGAAAACATTTTATTACTCAAGGAAGTATTTAAAGGATCGAAAGGTTATATCACATCACATTCTGACCAAATATTATAAAAGAGAAAGGACATTGTATCTCGTGTGTGATTTCTCTCTGGATCTTGCTTCAGCCAAGTCCACTTAAATTGTAACATTTGTACCAGAATAAAATATCTATCTACTAATTGACTCTTTGTTATTCCAGTTCGTCGACGCTAGAACCTAAGGGTTCAACCCACGTGACTAAATAGTAAAGACTGTTCTACACTACACCACATGCAATAGAGTAAGGGAGGGGATTGTCGGATAGGTCTGGTAATGTCGGATAATCTCGGATAACATATTTCTTTTCCATCGAATGGTGCAATCTGATATGAAAATAATGCATTACGTTCTCTACAAGTAGACGAACACCTGCATGAATAGCCATTACTGTTGAGTGCTTCACTGTGTGTGAATAGCGTGTTTTCATCGTTTCTGGAAAAAAAAAACTTTTTGAGGGTAAGTAATGTGATTTATTCGTTACAAGTTATTCTTATATTTACACAACATGGTATGCACTGTTTGATATACCATAGATAAGGCTTCTTAATTCTCTAATTGCAGAAATGCTATCGACAACATGTTTCATGCAGCTGGCTTGTTTTACCGTTTGTGAAGAGTCGGCCAATGTCGGATACTAGCTGAGGGCAATGTCGGATACTAGCCGAGGGCAATGTCGGATACTAGCCGAGGGCAATGTCGGATACTAGCCGAGGGCATTGTCGGCTGTCTTTCAATGCTGCTCGCTACATAAAAGCTGCCTTAAACCCATTTATATATTTCTATAACAAACCACTACATTTTTACTCGTGCGTATTTTTAATTAATGTAAGTAATTAATTTTCTAATTAATCGAATATTATGAAGTAACGAATTGTTTCTTCTTCTGATATTTTTAGATGCCTAAAGTAAAAGAAAAAAGAGATTCAGTCTAAAGAAAATGGAAGTCTGAGATATGGTAAATGCCATTGTCGCAGTACGGGAGAAAAGAATGGGCTATCTTGCTGCTTCCAAAAGATTCAATGTACCTCGATCAACATTATTTAATTATGTACGGTCCAACTCTGAGCCTACCAAAGCCGTTAAATCGAAACTTGGACGAAAACCAATACTACCAGCTTCACTTGAAGAGAAGCTAGTTGACTATGCGTTAATGATGGAGAGAAAATATTTTGGATGAACCAGAAATGATGTTAAAAGGCTTACATATCAGTTGGCTAAACAGAACACTATTGTAATAGTTTCTGATATGCAATATATTATTTTAAATGCATTATCATACCTCTTACATAATAATGTCTAATGTATCCGACATTAGCTTCCCATTCTGTCAGTGATGATATTATTTCTGTTTCGTCTTTGAAAGTTATACAGCAAATGAATAGTACGTAAATTACCTAATACTTATGTGCAATCTGCAGGAACCCCAATAGGTTATTATAATACTGAGTAATTCCAGTTCTAACTTTTTTTAATTACCTTTATTTCGAAACATCAAAATGGTATCCGACAATACCCTCCCTTACTCTATATAATAAAAAAATGAGTAGGTACTCAAATGTTTTTATTCTTACTAACCAGCATCGTGATGCACTTGGGGAGCTACGATAGGTAGCTAAATCCGGTTGGGAATGCCAGCTATAATGGCTGGAGGGATCATCGTGCTAACCGCTCGATACCTCCATTCCGGTTGGATGATCGTCCACCTCTTATTTGGCATGTGAGCGTGAGGCCAGCAGCCGGCTGGTCGGTCTAGGCCCTTCACGGGCTGTAGCGCTACGGATTATTATTAGCAAGAACAATTACTAAAAAAAGTCCAGTATATACTACATACTCATTTTATTCATATCGCCTCATATATTCGGCCCTAGTGATGCTCGAATCCATGCCGAGTCTAAACACAAATTACGAGTCCCAATCATTACCTTGAGTACGCCGTTGATATTTTTTTGGCAAAAACGTATTACGGCGAACGCCGGTAGGGGAAGTTATCCCCACCCGCGCCGCTCGGCATATCGCTCGCATGCTCTCTCTTTCTCTACTGTCTCTCTCTACTATCTGCCCCGCTTCGATGGATCACTGCCTACCCAATGCAATACGCATTAGACAACTGTCCACAACCACAATGCAATACGCATTAGACAACTGTCCACAACCACAATGCAATACGCATTAGACAATACGCATTAGACAACTGTCCACAACATGTACTATTAACACAACGCGACACAATGTAATCTGGTTTTCATTAAACAACACTCACCTGTTAACTTTGCACTGTCCTCGAAGTAACACAATAGTCACCAGAGCCTCGTTTGCTGTTTATCAGGACCCGCCAATTCCAGGAAGAAGTACACGTCTTCGGTACGGCTCATCACTACACGTGGTTAAGTCTGTACACGAAGCTGGAAACGGACACAATGAAGACCCACCAGCGCGCGTTAACACTTATGCCACCCCCGTAGTCAACCCCTACCAAGCTACATTCACAAGCCCGCCAGTTTCTACCCAAGCCATTCGGCCATTGTCCCCCCGCGCCATTCCATCATTGTCTCCCGTTATGAATCCTTGCAACAACCCTTGGACGATACTGCAAGATGTTATAGGCTAAGACATATCCAATGACACACATTGCATTTCTACAATACGTTATGGCAGTTCCCTTAAACATAAATAGATTCATTTTCCCTTCTACTCCCAACTCGCCTCGGCAGCCGAGAGGTCTAAAGCGTGAACAAAAAGCGCGCGTATAGGTTTAGTTACGAACTTTCTCGGATCGAATCTCCTCCCCTGCGAAGTCATAAGAAAAAGAGAGAGAGAGAGAGAGAGAGAGAGGGAGAGACATGAAGCAAGGAACAGAGAAGGAGAGGCTGGAGGGAGACAGAGGAGAGACAGACAGGACGAAGTTCCTCTTTCGCTTCGTAGATGTCGTTACTCTTTGTTCCACTTTCCTACGCTAGATGTCACCCCGCCCTAAACCCCTATTTCCACTCTTTCCCGCTAGGGTGTGTGGTGAGCTTGTAGGGGGAAAGTGGAAAGGGTACGTGGGCGGAGCTTTGCGTTCGCCGTACAGTATTAGGTTTTCCCATTTCTTTTTCTGCACATGATAAAAGTTAAAGTCTAAAAAAAAAAAAAAAAAAAAAAGGCAGATCTATATCATAACCTACGCAAGGGACAAGGAAGAGCCACCCTCTATATATGCTAGTTTCAAGCTTTTTAACGGAAGAAATTAGTAATACGTGCCGGTACTTGTACGGGTGATAGGAGAGTGAAGGATAGAAAAGAAGCGATATCAGTATGACACATAGTCTTGCACGCTTTTCCTTATAATATTCTCTGTGTTCCTTTAATGCCACCAGTTGTTCCAACAGCATTAGTCTCTGCAAATCTGTTAAGGAAATATTTAAATGCACTGCCTCTGGTTTGGTTTGTGTCATCTAAGAAATAGTCTGTTAAACAATCCACATTTTCTTGATTAAATCGGTACAAAGTTTGGTAATCTCTGGAAAGTGAATCTCTGCTTCTTATACAACTTTTGAGGCCATTGAACATTCATGAAACTCAGCCATATCGATACAACAGCTTCATTCCACAAGCTTGAGTTACCTAATTAGGTTCCTGAGGTTTTTTGAAGCAAATGCTTCAGAACAAGAAGCAAAATTCCGTTTTATTAATATGTAATGCGAGGAAACTATTACGTGCTGACTCCTTGCTCAAAGGTGGAGGAAACTCTTGATGAGCAAGCTCATTTTCCTCAACTTTATTAATAGGAAAAGGAGGAAGCTCACAAAATTTGAAGCAAACTCATCTTCATCTTTATTAATACCACCCATTGTGAAAGAACCTAACAATTCACTGGCATTTCTCACACAAAATACCGTCTGCTAGTGATAAATTGACAACGTATTCTTGGGGATAGTGTAGCAGCACATATCTTATCAGAACACATGAGTTGAATGCTGTCTTTGTTAAATATATTAAGATACCAAACTATCTGCAGTACATATTTTAAACATGCAGCATAAGGGAATAAACAAACTTGGAAACATCAGTCATTATACTGTATATGGAATGGAATGGAATTTCGGGAGGGGGACACTACGATTCAGCTCTGCTACCTTTCAGGATCTATTGCGCTAATCGTCAAGCTAGACTCATTCCCAAACCTCACCGGCTGACTACAGTAAGGTTCGCTGCGTACTCAGGTTTCCTAGGCCAGCCCCCTCCGTGCGTCGCCAGCCGGCGTGCGGGGAATGCTGTCGAATGACGACGAAATTAAGAAGTGTTGACGGATTGATTGAGGTGTCGATTATGGGGAAACGGAAGAACCAGAGGCGGCTCCTCAGGGCAGGCAGGGTAGGCTAAGCCTACCTCAACACATTTAGAAAAACCTAAAAGTGGATATTTATTAACTACCCCAACACATTTGGAAAACCTTATATAATTATATACTCTTGTCTAGGTGCTTAGAAATTCTTCAATTAACTATGAATGGGATTTTTTTAGGGTTAGTTGGACGTTGCTTACTACTGGCAGTTCGATTTATGCGACAAGTATACACTGGACAGATCACGATGCGTCAGAAGGTAGGCAGAAGCGAAGTTAGCCGACCTTCCACGTAACTTCAAAGCTGGCCCTGGAGTAAGCATTAAAAGAGATCGCTATTCTAAATGCTTTCTTAGCGCATGCGTTCTATGCTTAAGCCAGCGCGCTAGAATTCTGCCTGCCCTAACGAGAACCCACGAGCATTATCGAACACCTACGATTTGCGAAATTTCTGTTTGGAAGTTTCACGAGTTGGAACGTAGATTGTTACGAGCAGTATAACAGTTTGTAAACAGTGTGTTTTAAAATGTTTTTTTTAAACAGTGTATTTTAGAAAATGTGATTTTTGCAAGTACTTACTGTATATTAGTGTTACGTATATTTGGTGATTTATAGTTAATGTAAGTGATAACAATAATGTTATATTATGACTGATATAATAAGTAAACTGTTATGTTGTCCGTTTTCGCGTCGTAATGACAATGAAAAGAAGTATTTTGGACAATGGACGACCCACTCCTGCATTAAGCTCTGTTGTTCATAAAGTCAGTGCTAAAGGTGCAAGAAAATTTAATCCTTCATGCTATGAAACACTACGAAATGGAAATATAAAAATTTGAGATTTATCTTTCGAAAAGGTGGAAAAATTCAAATATCTTGGAGCAACAGTAACAAATATAAATGATACTCGGAAGGAAATTAAACACAGAATAAATCTGGGAAATGCCTGTTATTATTCGATTGAGAAGCTTTTGTCATCTAGTGTGCTGTCAAAAAATCTGAAAGTTAGAATTTATAAAACAGTTATATTACCGGTTGTTCTGTATGGTTGTGAAACTTGGACTCTCACTTTGAGAGAGGAACATAGGTTAAGGGTGTTTGAGAATAAGGTTCTTAGGAAAATATTTGGGGCTAAGAGGGATGAAGTTACAGGAGAATGGAGAAAGTTACATAATGCAGAACTACACGCATTGTATTCTTCACCTGACATAATTAGGAACATTAAATCCAGACGTTTGAAATGGGCAGGGCATGTAGCACGTATGGGCGAATCCAGAAATGCATATAGTGTGTTAGTTGGGAGGCCGGAGGAAAAAAAAGACATTTGGGGAGGTCGAGACGTAGATGGGAGGATAATATTAAAATGGATTTTAGGGAGGTGGGATATGATGATAGAAACTGGATTAATCTTGCACAGTGTATGGACCGATGGCGGGCTTACGTGAGGGCGGCAATGAACCTGCGGATTCTTTAAAAGCCATTTGTAAGTAAGTAAGTATGATATGAAACACATAAATGGCTAACAGGAAGTGAAGTTAAAGCTAAGCTGTAGGTGGTCACGTTTGTTATTGTAATCTAAAGAAGGTACTTGGAATCAGATCATATTTGTAACTCGGTAAGTCTAAAGAGACTTGAAAAGAATTTGAATCCAATTTCGGAAATGTTGTCTGAACAACAAGGGTTGCAAGACAACAGTATAACAATAAACTAGAAAAAACCGACAAATTATGAGACGGCTCATTGATGTAACAGTATTGTTATGTAAGCAAGAGTTAAGTTTTCGGGGGGCATGATGAAAGCGAGCCGTCATTGAATCGCGGGAATTACATAAAAATGTTCTGTAAATTTTGCCTACTCTGGACATTTGACTACGAGCCGCCACTGGGAAGAACCCCGAGAAAACCCCAACTGCGGCCTTATCCACCACAAGTATCACTATGGATTTCAATGACTTGTTCTTGGTGATAGTGTAGCAGCACATATCTTACCAGAATACGTGAGTTGAATGCTATCACTGTTGTAATATATCAAACTATAGGCAGTACTCGTATTTTGAACGTGAAATATGAAAGGTATTAAACACGTCTCAGATATGAGAATGAGGGGATTGAAACAGATCAGCAGTTTCCTCGACTGCCTGTACATCAGCGCGCAGTTCGCCGTAGGCCTCAGTTCACGATAACATAGGCCCTTTCTTAACACATCTGTCGGGCAATTACAGCTCTTCGAAATAGGTCACGTTGAGTATACTCGATAAGCAGCATCGTAGACTCCCTTCCACCCACACATGGCCCTCTGCTAGTTCTAGTCACTTCACGTCACACATTCGCCATTAACAATAATCGATGTCAGCATGGCAGGACAAAACTTTCTGTAATTTTATATTATTACAACCAGGTACCGTAATCCATTAAGAAAGAAACAGATTGTACATGTGAAGTAATTTCGCCGTAGGAATTAAGAACTTTAGAATTAAAATAGCAACGAAATGTATAGAAAGTCCCGGTCTCTGATCGGATCAAAAACTCTCATAGAACAGATACTAACCATTGCGATGAATTTCGGTGAAATCTGGAGGTCCTAATTAGTCATACACTCTCCTCACGTCCACGCTGGGGCCTCCTGGGATCTTTTAAGATGCGAAAGAGAGAGTGGTGTGCGGAAAAGTAATGGGAAGCTGCCGCATTTATATTTCCCAAGAAAAACTGAAAACATGGCATGGCTGAGAAGAAATAGCCTACTGAAAGATGCAATAGAAGGAATGGTGAACGGGATAAGAGTTCGGAGCAAAAGAAGATATCAGAAAATAGACTACATTAAGACATATGGATCGTGTGTGGAGACAAACAGAAAGGCAGAAAATAGGAAAGATTGGATAATACTGAGTTTGTAGTGAAAGACCTGCCATTTGGCAGAACATTAGGTATATAAGCATATGTATGTATGTATGTACACAGTAGGCCAAAAAAGGGCAAAAAATTAGAAATAGGCAACTATCTTCGGAAATACATAACATTAATTTATAATGAAAACACTGTTGGAAAGAGTAGACTTTAAAGATGAGCAGAAGTTTTTATTATGTTTTATGATACTCAATTAAAATCTTACGGAGGTCAATACACAATGATTCGAAAATGTGGTTTTTGAAGACAATTTATTACTTCAAAATGCAGAAACTGAATGTTGGAAAAATTAATAATAATTAATGGTCTTACAAACAATCAAAATTAAAAATGATTCTCTATGTGACCGGCATTTTCCCGCACAACCATTTATAGGCGTCTTCCCCATTGTCCAATAGCACTGGATATCTGATTTTGATCAAGCCTGTCTCAACATTCAAGAAGGCGTTGTCTTAAATGTTCAATGTTATGAATTCTTGTTTCGTAGTAAACTGCTTTTTGTAGTAGACTCCATACAAAATTGTCCATAGGATTAAGATCTCGTTTGAAACTCCAGCGAAAACAATCGGAGAATCTGAGAAATGCGATCTTTCACGCAATAATCTCTCAGGGGGGATATTATGTCCGTATCTTGCTAATCAATCGTTGTACACTTGAAACAGACCATTCTCGCTGAGCATAGTTCCTTACAATTTGACGGGCAGATAAATTATCATGTTGGTGCAAATGTTTAATGAAAATCTTGTCTTCGTTCGTTAAGCGACCCATTATTCACAAAATGAGAATTCAAACCGGAAGAAAACAAATGATGATAGCACAACAAACGCCTTGCCCTGCTGAGCTCTTAAGACCATAATGCTTTTTCGGCATAAACGATCGATTTTGCATTATCTTGCAAAAAATAAACAAATAACGTTTAATAAATGGTAAGAAATTAAATGTTACAGTAATTTCCCGGTCTACAAGGACTGTGAAATTTGCCTATGAAATAAACTTTCTGTAGTAATCTCAGACCTCGAGTGACATTTATTAGGACTATTTCGTGAATAAAATAAAAATGTAAATAATATGTCCCTAAAATTCGATCACGAAATGTTAAAATTGTATATTAACGCATACTTAACCTATTCAGACATTGTGAAGTTTAAATACTCGTAGATGAATATCGATTGCTGCAATAAAGAAATTCGATGTTATTATTCAGTAATGCCAATTGCGAAAAGCGAAATACAGGTTTAACAATGTTTATTACATGTACTGCACTTTTCTCTTATTATTATAACATAAATACATTTTCATTATCTGCTGAAATCATAATTTAATTTAACAGTAACAGTGAGGACAGCTATATTACCAATGCTTATCTATTCACAGCGAGACATGTTGCTACACAGTAAAGCCATCACGAATTTTATTACGCCATACGGAAGGCAGTTTGATCAAAGACCTTATTATTATTTAAATAATGGAGATAATTGTTACAGTTGTCTGAACACTATTTATTGATAAAATAATAAAATAAATAAAATTGGTTAGAAACCATACATGTTTCGGGGGCTGTGCTCCCCCATCATCAGTGGTTGTACAGTACTACGACTGCAACAAGAGAATGGAACGTATAAAGATCTTGAATATACTACAAAATTATAAAATTTATAAAATACAAAGTCTAAGATAACATCGTTAAAAAGTAAAATGATCCAATGTATTGAATTGAAATATCATTATAAACTTAATTAAGAATAAACTTGAAGAATAGTTATTAAATATTTTTAAATGATATCTTATAGAAGAAATATATATATAATATAATTCTGATAATACAATGTATAAATCTTAAGTAATACTGATGGTGACCCAAGAATAATGTTAAAATATCAAAATATTATAGAATATGAATGACAAGATGTGAATGTTATTCATTCCAAAATATTTGAAATTAAAAATTAACATCAATGAAGTTAAAAATTGTGTTAAAAATTTTTTTTAAATAAGTTTCAAAAATAGAACATTGGAAGAATGGACATTACTACAATTTAGATGTTGAACTCACCTACGGTGTAGATGTTCCACCGCGTGTCGTATCTTAAAGAGGACTGACTATGCTAAAGAGCAAGACAAAGCACACGTAACCAATACTACGTTGATCTTTTTTTGTTCAGACCGGAAGTGATGTAGAGGTCAAAGAGGATATTATTATCATAAATAGCTTTGTCGTTCAAATTATGAAGGTTAACAAGCTTATCTTTATAAATTTCTATTGATTCCAATATATTTAATAATTTACCTTTTCTGTTGGTGTGTAGAATATCCATATCGGAATTAATGTTGGTGAAAAAATGTTGACTGTTAAAAATATGTTCACTAAAAGCTGAATGCGAAGCTTAATGTGATATATTTTTGTGTTCTTTATGTCTTATGTTGAAGTTTCGGTCAGTTTGACCTATAAATGTTGCTTCGCATTCTGTAAATTGACATTTCAGTTTATATACTCCTGAATTATTAAATTTGTCAAAATTTGTAATAGGAAATTTATTAAATAAAATTTTTACCTAACGAGTTGTTTGTTTTGTACGCTATGTCAAAGTTTAGTTTTTTTGAAAATGGAGGTAATGTTATAAACGTATGGATTTGTGTAAACAAAGCTTACGTAATCCTTCTTCTCTTTATTATTTGACAAATGGGCGTAATTTTTTTAATGTTTTTTCCGATTGGTTTGATAAATGATCCTATCAACTATTTGCCTGTTGTAGCCATTGTCTGAAGCTATAGAATAAATTGTATCTACCTTGTCATAGTCTGATTTGGACATAGGAGTATCCAGCAATCTATTGATTAAGCTATATAACCCTGCTTTCTTATGTTGAATTGGATGGTTTGAATGACTGGGGATTAAGTGTGTGGTTTGGGTTGGTTTCCTGTATATTTTATAACAGAACTCATTATCTTTCCTTTCTATAGTCAAATCAAGGAAATGCAAAGAATTATTAATTTCATCTTCTTTAGTGAATTGGATATTAGGGTGTATAGAGTTTATATTATCTAGTAAATTCTGAGAAGTAGTATTTTGGTATATTAGGATAGTGTCATGGACATAACATCTCCATTTTATGATGTTATGAGTATTAGAATCAATCAATGTATTTTCTAGATCGTTGAGAAAAATTTCAGCTAAAATACCTTACAATGGAGAGTCCATGGGAAGACCGTCAATTTGTTTGTAAAATTTGTTGTTGAAGGTAAAGTAATTTTGGTCTGTGCAAACTCGAAGTAATCTAATTATTTCATCAATCTCTATTTGACTAATATGTTGTTCTTTTAAATTCTGTTCAATTAACTGGATCGTGTTTCTAATAGGAGTTAATTGATACATTAAAATGTTTACAAATTAATGAGAAATGTAAAATGGCTTCTTTCGATGTCATCAATATGTACACCAATATTCATGACAGGATTTCATGTGTAGTATTGCGAGAGACTCAAAATACAAACAAATTCGACACAAGAGCAGATACTACTGTCCGGAATGCAATATGTCACTGTGCATAATACCCTGCTTTCGAGTCTATCACACGACAAGCAACATTTAACGCCTTGATAACAGCACTGGTATTGTACCTCATAAATTAATCCATAAAAAAACATAAGTTGGTAAATAGTTTAGGAGAAAATCAAAGTGGGACAGCTACCAGAGCTGGAATCAAGGTGCACGAGATAACTCGGGATAATAATTCAGGGTATGAATATATGTCTATTTCATAGTGATTTTTAGGTACGTAAGAAAATTAGTGATGTACAGTGATTCTGTAATATTAAATGACCTCTATACAAAATAAAAAATATTATTCTTTTTTTTTTCACAAAATTGGTAAAATATATAGTAAGGGAAGAGGTTAAGGCTGTCTGGAAACATATTCAAAATTTATACTTAAAAAAAAGCATTAAAATATCCTTAAAATTTAAAGCATAACAATTCCCGAAATAATCATCCTACATTAAATTATTAAGACAAAAATGATTCATTCTATCACTTGTAACAATACGTTTATGGTCCTAATAAATTGAGAAATGATTTACATCCAACATATTTATTTTAAAATGACCTGCAGTTATTATTTTGAATTTTATTGTACCTTAATAAATTGAATTAAGGTACAATAAAATTTCATCAAATTTCAAAAAAGTAATTCCATCTTTCTAACAGAGGGACAATAAATACTTAAAAGCAATTAATGCTAAACTCGAAAAACTTTCCACTTCCGTAGCAAAATGGCTTAGCAATTTTTTTATTTTTCTCTCAATTTGTTCTTTGCCAACACCGAAAGAGACTGTGAGTTCCATACGGGTATCGTGTCGTTTATTACGGTCTTTATATTCACAATCCCATAAAACAGGACGACTGCGATCTACTTGTTCGTTGGACCACTCCATAGCGCAAACACTACTCACAGCTCACTGATTCATATTGACGCCACGCGGCACTGGTCGGCACGTCCTCACTATACAATTCGGCTCGGCTTCCTTTCATGGAGACCGAGATCAGTCAGTTTGAATTCGGCAAGCCGCTCGGCACAAATCGGCCAGTCGGCACAGGCCTGCGTCTATTAACTCGTTGAATTTAGAACATTTCAGTTATTCACTCATACATTTCTTATAGACATTTCTCCAAACTTCGTGTTTCATGATTTACGGAGTTTCTAATAAAACTGTTCAACTGGAATGTATTTTTTCTAATATAGTGCGTTAAGTGCAATTTCACGCACTGTTAGCAGTGTGTAAAGTGAGCCTTTTCAACAGCAGTGCGTGAAGTTTGCATAGTGTGCATGAAGTAATAACATCAGTGCGTGAAGTAAGCAAAGTGTGCGTGAAATAATAATTTGAGGCTATCGAAGAAAAAACATAGTATGGTACACATTCGTGAAGTTGTATTTTGAGATTCGTGTATTTGAGAAACGGAATACATAACCAACGATTTGAAAACACTGAATGTAATCTTGTTCATGACAGAAAAGAATGGCGTAAATTAATTGAGAAGGTCAAAACTTCGACGAAGTTGTAGCACCTACTGAAGAAGAAGAAGAAGAAGAAGAAGAAGAAGAAGAAGAAGAAGAAGAAGAAGAAGAAGTATTTGAGAAGCTCGGCAAGCCCCGTTTCTCAAACCTATATTCCTGTAAAAATACTAATCACTTCGCGAACTTGTATCATAAATAACTATTTTTCAAATGCGCGAAAATATAGGTATGGAATGTAATAGTGTAGGAAATTAAGACATTCAAATACTACTCCATTAAGTTAGATTCAACACCCAATACTCGTATTACAAATTCTGCTCAGCTTACTCCGGTTCGTCAGTGGGAATGGAATCCCTGTAGACAGATTCATAACATTTACTGTATTCGATTGTTTGGTCACACAGGAGGCGAATTGGAGAACATTTCTAACATCTTATCTCCCTTAAATGTTCCCTCAGAAGACATGAGAGGACAGTGTTACGACAAAGTATCAAATATGACAATTGATTAAATACGACAGGTACGGCAGCAATTAGATGCTACCTCCAGAAAATAACATTATTCACGTTGTTCAAGAATTGTACGTATTTCTAAGTGGGTGAAGCTTCAAAATAAAATAAAGGAGGAGAGTGACTGTGATGAAAAGTTACTTCTTAAAATATTGTCTATCATAGGCCTATCCTGAGGAAAAGGTGGGATGCTTGTTGGACATTGTTAAATGATTATTGGACATACTATAAACAATATTCCTCCTAGAAACTAGAGATTAGTGCACGTGCTAATGGATTATGTAAATATTCTTAAAGACTAAAAATAGCCATTTTAGATTTATTTTGGAACACGTTCAATATACGAATGATGTCATTGTATGTACATTTGTATAAGTCATTGTATGTACATTTGTATAATTCACTTAAACATTACTTCAAAGTCTTTTGGAATGATCTGACTTTTATGAAAAAACTGGAAATGAAACTACATCGAATAAAGTTTTATTAACTAGACAAATAACAAAGACAAAGAAAAGAAAGAATAAGGGAAGAGGAGATTCAGTCATGTGGTATTTAACAGAAAATCGGGCAAGATAATACATTTAGTAATACTACACAAACTAATAGGCATAGTAGAATTGGAAAGAAGACATGACATGAAGACATGAAGTGAAACCTTCCTTGTTTCTCAGATAAGTAAAAAATTCTGCCCTCTAAAGACTTTAGAAAAACTCTGAAAATTTAGTGGATACATACCTAGATGATGTAGTATATGAAATAATTGAAAATCATGTCCACTTTTAAAGTGATTTTAAAGACTTGCACTTGAATTATACATATATGAAGTAAATTCTGCTGATAACTATTAAAACTTATTCTTACAAAAACCGTAACAATTCTGCTTCCTAATTTTTACATTGCTTTGAGAACTTTTATGAGCATTTCACCATCGAATTCCATACGCGAGCAGTCACTTGTTGTTTAAAAGAATAATAACTGCACTAAGAAATCAGCATCGGACAACAGACCTTCTAGTTTGACGTCCTTCACAGCGAACACTAATGTCCTGCAAGATACTGACTTTGAGTCTCTCATTCATTAGTGTGCTCCCATAAAAGACAGTAGAAAACAGTTTTAGTTGAGTTTTCTCGTAAATCTAATTGAAGTGCTATTAACACAGAGCAATTTATATGTGCAACTAGTGGGAGTGAAGTACTTTTTAACATAAAAACGTGTTAATACTACTACACTACTACTACTACTACTACTATTACTACTACTACTACTATTACTACTACTACTACTATTACTACTACTACTACTATTACTACTACTACTACTATTAATACTACTACTACTACTACTACTACTACTACTACTACTACTACTACTGATGATGATGATAATATCAGCAGGAACTAAAACCGAGGCTAGGCTAGGGATTCAAATTTTACAAATCCCCCTGTTCATAGGCAATATGATTATACCGTAGAATCATCTCCTACCGTTTACGAGAGATGAGAGCTAAACGCTCTCATTCTAGTAAAATTTCACACATGCATTATTTAAACCTATTATAATTACAACAAATATCTTAGATATTCTTAAAGCTCTTTACATTCTCTACATTTCATTCAGAGGCTTTCCTCTTCTAGCTTATACCATTGCAAAATTATCAAGTTTTGAAGAACTCTTACACTTTCGCATTATAATCACGGCGTTACATATAAATCTGTATTGTAGACCTACCTCACAGATGGACGTATTCACGCGAAAAAAACTGTCTACAAACTGGGAGAATTCTATGAGAGGGTGACTCTGTGTTAATATGAATCCTGCGTCTATATGGAAAGAAAAAAAGTATATTTTTAGCTTTACTGACAGATTGGAAGCACAAAAACAATTATGGTCCAACTATTTGACGAGGAAGTGCTTCCAAAAATGGTATAATTTAAGCAGAAGCAAAGATAAAATCTGAATAGCATACAAAGAAAACAAAAAGATGAGTGGCCGCGAAGTGCTGTTAGTTTAGAACAACGAGAGTTTATGTGTCGTTTCTTTGACATTGTTTACTTTGTACAGTTCAACGATTAACTATTTGAGATACTTCGAGTAACAATTGGCGAGACAAGATACGTCGCATCCCTTCTCATTTCCTTAATGCTGTGAATGTATTGCTCGAAAATTCTTTGACAATATACGTGCTTTGGTCAAACAATCAGACCGCACAGTACGTGGCTCTCAGGCGAACAACTTGTTCTAGACGAAGATAAAGAAGCCAGTTATTTACATAAGCTGACAATCGAAATACTACTCTGTCTTTATAAACTGCATAAAAGATTCGGTTTCAAATTTCACGCCATTCTAGAGACATGAGACCAACAAACGTCGTCTAGGAATGATTTACGAACGTCGTCTAGTAATGATTAAGTTTAAAAAGCAT
The DNA here is from genome assembly GCF_040183065.1 of Periplaneta americana. NCBI lineage: Eukaryota > Metazoa > Arthropoda > Insecta > Blattodea > Blattidae > Periplaneta > Periplaneta americana. The sequence goes on along the minus strand of NC_091125.1, from coordinate 13,431,356 downwards.
ATTGTAAGAAAGAGCAGCCATAGCTTTGTGTCGATTTGACTATAATTATGTGTGTGTATTCCGCCTTTGCTTATCATACAATTAAATGAATGAATTAATTAGCCATATTTTCTCATTAACGTTTTCGGTACGTAAATTGTACCATCTTCAGATGTATGTATATGATGCTAATTGTTAACCAAGCCTATGGGTACATGTATCGTGGACTTAAATGATCAGTGTTTTTGTGCATGCTGTGCTATGTCGGTGAAGTGTTGTCATGATTACATAAATGATTACCTTAACTCTTATATACTATTTGCTGGTACAACACTTTATCAAACTTAAATTAGAATGTTTCAGTCAGTATTTAAAACACTATTTAAAAACACTGTTTAAAAAACACTGTTTAAAACTATTTAAAAAGCACGTAGTTTTTATATCACTTTAAATATATGAAGTATGTGATCACTTATTGTGTGGTGTTTGCCGGTGTGAAGTTAAATGAGGCACTTGTGGTGATCTTGTTATTTAGCGTTGAGCTGGACGCAGTATCGTAACATGGCTATGTTTGCTAAAAGTGATGTTGAGACACTTCTATAAAAGTTGATGGCATTACTGTGATTTGTATCCATAGATGTAATATTATAACAGAATAAAGGTTGTCAAGTCCATGGATTTAGTATCGCCTGGCGTGTCTGTAACAATATGATTAAGTATTAGTTTATGAATTTGAAATTGGGAATGTTTGTAATTAAAAATTGGAAAATTCCTTTTACTGGTATGGTATGGTTAACTGCTTGGGTAATGCCTATTATGTAAGAAAAGTAACTTACAGTTTTAACGTGTATTGATCTGCTCGTGCTTGGTGCTAGGCTGATACTAGAGCGATGGGCTTGCTCACAGTATTTTTTTAGTTATATTGTCTGTTTCCGGAAGTAGAGGGGGTGTCGGTGAAATCTGTGTGCGTGATTGTTTGGGCGGGAATAGTTTGAATAAATTGAAGAGTGGGTTATTTATGTTGGCTATTTGTTCATTTAGTAGGGGTTTTCCTGAGTTGTGTTCTTTTATAATATGAAATTGTTCCGCCGTTTCTATTGTGGGGTCGTTTGTGATTTTTAGTATTTTCAGAGTGTCATTAATATTTGCGAGTTCGTGGTTTTCATCTATGAGGTGTTGTGCGAATTTAGATCTGTTTCTATTATAAACGAAGTCAGAAGTATGTTCCCGAAATCTTATTTTGAAGTTGCGCCGGGTCTGTCCTATATATGTTTTGGTGCAATTTTTGCAGTTTAACTGGTATATGCCACTGTTTAGGAGGGGTTCATTGTGGTTGGTATTATTGGGAATTATGTTGTTTAGTTTGTTGTTGGTACGAGGGGCTATGTTAATATTTTGTTTTTTAAAAAAGTTACTAAGTTTGTTTGAAATCTTGCCGTAATATGTTAGACTATGCCATTGTTTTTTGTTTTGTGTTTTCTCAGGCTGTAATGTTGTGAATTCTTTTTTATGTAGTTTTGTTTTCCTCTTTTGTATTAGGTTGTTAATTAGTTGGTTTTCGTATCCATTTTCAGAGGCTATTTGCTTTATATAATTAAGTTCTTTATTGTAATTATCTCTATTTAGCGGTGTTGTGAGTAATCTATCAATGAGGAAACGAAATTTGCTAATTTTATGTGTGATTGGATGTGTTGAATGTTTTTTTATAGCGTGTGTGGTTGTTGTTTCCTTCCTGTATATGTTAAATGTAATTGTTGGGGTTGCTATTGTTATATTTAAATCTAGAAAATTAAGGCTATTGTTATTGCTTTGTTCAAGGGTGAATTTTATGTTTTGATGCCATTTGTTAAATTCATCTAGTATTTGACTATCTTTGTTTTGGGTGTTTTCGTATATTATTATTGTATCGTCAACATATCTTGCGTATGTGCTGAAATTGAACTTATTATTTAAATTATTTATGTGTTTGTTTTCAAGTTCTTGTAGGAATATGTTAGCTAAATATCCAGATAAGGGGTCACCCATGGCTAATCCAGTTGATTGAATGTATATTTTATTATCAAATTTGAAATAATTCTGTTTTAGAGATGTTTTTAGTAAATGGGTGATTTGTTGAATTATATTGTTATCTAATTGGGCTTCGTTCAGTTTTTGAATAATAATGTTAATGGTTTCATCTATTGGTATGTTGGTATATAAATTTGTAACATCCAGTGAAAGTATTTTGGTGTTGCTCGTGGTTTTGAGTTTTTGGAGTTTTTTTATTATTTGTTTTGTGTTGGTGATGGTATATTGGTTGTCTAGAATGATATTATTACCAAAGCTCGGATCTTGGGGACTTGTGTGTCGTGTGCTTGAGTAAGGTTACAGGCATAACGTACACAAAGCTCACGCTGCAAGTGCTCAGGGACAGTCGTTTGTACTAAGAAAGTGGTCACATCGAATGGCAAGAAGACGAACGAATAAACTGTGTCACGTCGAAGCCAATGCATTAAGAGAATTACAGGTAAACGGTCTGTTTGAGGAATTAGAAAATACGTGTTATTCGAATGGGTGTTATGGAAGTTTGAAAATGCATTTCTTAAATTTTAGGTACAGAATTTCATGGAGGAATTCTGAGGAGATACATTATTTTCTTCTAATGCAGAGTTTATATCTTGTAAGTTGTACCACACATAAACTAGAGCTGGAAACGGGCATTCATTGAAAGACATTGCAGTCCTTTAAATTGATGGAGAATTTGTCCATAGCCATGGATCAAGTCGTAGAGGGACCTTCCCTAGTAGTGATACACTAATTGAAAACTATTTGCGAGAAAAATTTAGGATATACTTATCTTTCTCAGATACGAGATCTGCTGAAAATCGAACAGGAAACAGTGGCAGTGAAATATTCAGTATTTTATTTAGGCCCAAGACTTTATAATAAAATTTCAAACCATTTTCCAAATTTGAAATTTTTTAAAATTGAAACTTTTAAAAAAGAATTTTGTAAAATTATCCATGATATATAATAGTAACAAATGTACTTTTTTTACCTTTTATTTCTATCGACTATATTCATGTTTTTATTGAATATCACTGGCTTCTGTCGGATTGTCAATTTATATTAAATGTGTATTTTTCTCTCGTTTTCCCTTTCTTCTTTATTCTTGCTCTTGTGTTGTACTTATTGGTTTGAATTAAGTTAATTACTGTATTTAGTAAACTGTCCTTGTAAATTTTATGTTATATTATTCACTAAGACCACACCGTACACGAGCCTGACTCTTACGGTAGTGGCTAGAAACATTTTTATTTTATAAATGCAATTTGTACTCACTAGGTAGCTAGTTAAAATAAATAAAATAAAAAAATTAAAGTTTGCTCCCGTCACTTCATGTGACGTGGAAATAAGTTTCCTTCGTTTCAAATCATGTTTAACTAACAGACGAAGAATTTATGGGTTCGAAAATCTTCGAATGCATGTAGTCATACGCTGTAATGAAATGTACAGAGCAGAACTGTAAATTTGATGTATTTTGCATGTTTATTTATATATATGCTATAAAATTAGATGTTTCAACCTATCATAATATTATCATTATGTTGTTCCAGCCAGGAACCACTTTTATAGCAGACCTGACAGTACCTCCGTGCTGGAAGCGGGAGTTTGTTGACATTGAAGTCCGGTCGCCTAGGCACTTTCAAAGACACAAATCCCCAACTTCCGAGCTTTGATTATTACTTAAGAATTTGTGTAAATATTTATTAACTTTGTAATTTGGGGCTTCTCTGCAATTCACTATTGGTCTCATTGTCATTTCTTTTTTATGTGTTTTAGGTAGTGTTTTTAAATTAGGTGCTTTGGGGTTCTTCATGATGAGGTTTAGGGTTTTATTTTTTGGTATAAAGTCAGGTGCATTTTTATGGCGGTTTTTATTTGTTTTTGATAAGTTTCTGTGGGGTCTGATTTAACTTCTGTGATCTGGTTGCTGGTGAAAAATGCGTTGGTTTTATCTATGTATTCGGTTTTGTTCATCAAGACTACTGCGTCATTTTTGTCTGCTTTTATGTGTAGAATGTTGTTGTCTTTTAGTTTTTGTTTTAATTGTTTTAGTTCTTTATGTTGATTTTTGGCTATTTTGAACTCTTTTTTAGTGTTTGGGCTTTTTACATATTTTTCTATTATTTTAGCGGTGCTGTATTGTAGGAATTCTTTGTTTTCGTGTTCGCTATTCTGTATGATATGTTGGGTTTCTATTGCTGTATTTTCTATTACTTTTCGGATATTATTTGGTGGATAGTTGTGTTTGTATCCGTTGTTTAGGATGTTTACTTCTTGGGTGTTTAATTTGAGGTTCGTTAAGTTTACTATCCTATTATTGAATGTGGGATAGTTGGGTTGTCGTTGTGACTGATTGGTAATTAGGTTATTAAGTTTTTTCTGTAGTGTTTCATATTTGCGTTTCATTATTGTGTTTATTTTCTCTTGACTATGTTGATATATATTGTCCCATTGGTTGCCGAGAAATTTTGCAAGTTGTAAATGTAAGTCGTAGAGTTTCTTGTTCAGGTAGTTTTTCTTTATGTGTAAGAATTTAATTTCATTTTTCATACGTAATTTCTGAAACTGGTTGTTGGTTATTTGGGCTGGTTTTGTATAAAATCTGTTTCTAGTAATTTTTGCGTAATTTGGAGTGACTTTGTGTGTTAGACATTGTTGGTTAAACCAGATGTTGGCATTGGTTTTCAATATTTTCGTTTTGGTGTTAGTGTATGCGTTTATGATTTTTGCTTGGCTAGCGTTTATGAATTTCATGTTGAAGATATACCGATAAGCTATCACAATTTGACTATAATTATGTGTGTGTATTCCGCCTTTGCTTATCATACAATTAAATGAATGAATTAATTAGTCATATTTTCTCATTAACGTTTTCGGTACGTAAATTGTACCATCTTCAGATGTATGTATATGATGCTAATTGTTAACCAAGCCTATGGGTACATGTATCGTGGACTTAAATGATCAGTGTTTTTGTGCATGCTGTGCTATGTCGGTGAAGTGTTGTCATGATTACATAAATGATTACCTTAACTCTTATATACTATTTGCTGGTACAACACTTTATCAAACTTAAATTAGAATGTTTCAGTCAGTATTTAAAACACTATTTAAAAACACTGTTTAAAAAACACTGTTTAAAACTATTTAAAAAGCACGTAGTTTTTATATCACTTTAAATATATGAAGTATGTGATCACTTATTGTGTGGTGTTTGCCGGTGTGAAGTTAAATGAGGCACTTGTGGTGATCTTGTTATTTAGCGTTGAGCTGGACGCAGTATCGTAACATGGCTATGTTTGCTAAAAGTGATGTTGAGACACTTCTATAAAAGTTGATGGCATTACTGTGATTTGTATCCATAGATGTAATATTATAACAGAATAAAGGTTGTCAAGTCCATGGATTTAGTATCGCCTGGCGTGTCTGTAACAATATGATTAAGTATTAGTTTATGAATTTGAAATTGGGAATGTTTGTAATTAAAAATTGGAAAATTCCTTTTACTGGTATGGTATGGTTAACTGCTTGGGTAATGCCTATTATGTAAGAAAAGTAACTTACAGTTTTAACGTGTATTGATCTGCTCGTGCTTGGTGCTAGGCTGATACTAGAGCGATGGGCTTGCTCACAGTATTTTTTTAGTTATATTGTCTGTTTCCGGAAGTAGAGGGGGTGTCGGTGAAATCTGTATGCGTGATTGTTTGGGCGGGAATAGTTTGAATAAATTGAAGAGTGGGTTATTTATGTTGGCTATTTGTTCATTTAGTAGGGGTTTTCCTGAGTTGTGTTCTTTTATAATATGAAATTGTTCCGCCGTTTCTATTGTGGGGTCGTTTGTGATTTTTAGTATTTTCAGAGTGTCATTAATATTTGCGAGTTCGTGGTTTTCATCTATGAGGTGTTGTGCGAATTTAGATCTGTTTCTATTTCATATATTTAAAGTGATATAAAAACTACGTGCTTTTTAAATAGTTTTAAACAGTGTTTTTTAAACAGTGTTTTAAATACTGACTGAAACATTCTAATTTAAGTTTGATAAAGTGTTGTACCAGCAAATAGTATATAAGAGTTAAGGTAATCATTTATGTAATCATGACAACACTTCACCGACATAGCACAGCATGCACAAAAACACTGATCATTTAAGTCCACGATACATGTACCCATAGGCTTGGTTAACAATTAGCATCATATACATACATCTGAAGATGGTACAATTTACGTACCGAAAACGTTAATGAGAAAATATGACTAATTAATTCATTCATTTAATTGTATGATAAGCAAAGGCGGAATACACACACATAATTATAGTCAAATTGTGATAGCTTATCGGTATATCTTCAACATGAAATTTGTGTCGATTGTTTTTCGGCACCCGTTTTTCCCTTCCTGTTTTCCTTTTTATTATTTCCTGGTTGATCCTTTGTGGTTTTCTTTAATTTTCTATATAGTTCCTCTTTCCTTCTTACAGATGGCTCTGGATTTTAATTCTTATCTTCTCCGTTAGGTTTTTATTAATTATTTTATATACCGGAAGACGAGTGTACCCCTGAGTTGGGGGGCTCATTGTTCATTGGTGAATTCATATTCTCAACCGTTTTCATGTTTTCCTGTGGCGAGTGCTTCGTCCGGGAAAGAGTCTTGGTTCTAGAAGCCACTTCGGAGCCCGACTGAGCATGGAAACTGCATGCATGCTTCGTATTTCTCCGTGCGAAGGCAGAGTTGCTGCCATTTGTGAAGAGAGAGCGTATTCCCAGCCGGTGCAGAAATTGAGTGATGTTTCGGCCTGGGTTTTAACAGGCGTTTCAGGTTTGCTGCTGGTCGGGTTAATAGGTTTTGGGAACCACTCTCGTTCACATTTTTGTGTGTATGTTTTATATGGTTAGCTATTTCGTGACTCTCTTTTGCTATATGGTTACGCTTGATATCTGATTTGCCATGATGGACATGTTTTGTGAGTCGTACGTTTGGTGAATTATAGTAGACTGTTTTCCTTGTTTTCTACATACTCAGCGTCGATAATGGACTTGTATTTTAAAGTCATTTTATAGAGCTGGTTCTTCTCTCATGGTTTTACTCAAACAATATCTAGCTTGGTTGGTTAACTTATTATTATATGTACGTATAGTGGTTCACTTTTATGTATAGTGAACGAGAGTGAGTTATTTAATTCCCCGTTTTGTTTCTTTCTTGCTTTGCGCCTTGGGCAAGTTATTCCAGATATGTATTTATATGTCAGTTTTAGTTTTGATCCCTGCGTCGTCGGTCTGACAGATATTATGATAGAACAAGCTCCCGTTTTATCCCATAAATGGGATGTTTATTGTGATATATATGCGTGCGAGTACATTTAAGTGTTTGGTTTATATGCAGTTCTTTTTTTCATCATTTAAATCATTCAATTTATTTTTATATTAATAAATTGTTACAGGTTTAGGCGAAGGAGTTTTCTCGTTATTCACCTACCATCCAACAAGGATATCCTGACCATTATCCAAGGTTTATGGATCTTTATAAGTGGAATGGGACCCCTATACATTACAGCTTTTAAAAACATTAAATTATTATTATTATTATTATTATTATTATTATTATTATTATTATTATTATTATTATTATTATTACCTAATGTCTTTGACCATTCTGGCAGTTGATTTGGATTGGGTGGCCATTTCGTAATTTTGTATGATAAAGTTCATGAAGTTTTTATTCCCATTTCACAATTCCTCCGATAACCCTGGGGCGACTGAGTTTTCAGCTTGTCACACAGGCGGTCCAGGTTTGAGTTCCGGCTAGGCTTGGTACTTTACATTTGAAAAATCAGTTGTGACACTTGTGATGGAAGAGGTCGCAGTTGCGGTTTCCTCTGGGTCCTCTCGTTTATCTACGTTAGGCATCAACATCATACCGTCCGATCTCCATTCCGTAATCATGAGATGTGAAGTATGATTCATTTGAAAGAATCGATTCAGTTGCAATGATTCATGAAAATTGTACGTTCAATATCGTTCGTTCATTTGTTACTGTTTGATTCATGTTCAGCTTTTGCTCTCTATTTATTTGTTGTTGTTCAGTCAACTGTCCGAAGACAGGTTTCAACCTGTTGATATAGGTGTACCGCAAGAAACAATTTTGGGACCTATTTTATTTCTAATATAGGTTCATTATTTGCTAAATATAAATTTATAAAAGATTAATGGATCTACATATTCATATACTGATGATACGGTAATTATTTTCAGTGGGTTTTCTTGGCAAGAAGCATATTGAAAAGCTAATATAGGTGCTAATATTGTTAAAAAATGGCTTGATTCCAACTTCCTTTCTTTAAATATATCTAAATCAACCTTAGTTCCTTTTTCGTTGACAACTGCCAGTGTTCAAAATTTAAAAATTAGCGATGAATATAGGCTAATAATATACAGTGAAAATTGTTTAGATCCTAAAAGTTGTAAATGCCTATGATTAACAGAAGCCACATAATGTGAAATATTTGGGTATCATTAATGATCAAAATTTAAAATGGCCTCATCACATTACTTATCTTTGTAAGAGGCTTCGTAAAACAATTTATAAATTCGTTAATCTTCGATGCAACTTCCCATCAGAGTTCTACGAAATCTTTATTTGGCCATTTTTCAGTCTATTATTCAATATGGCATTATTGTTTGAGGTGAAAGTACAAAAATTAATCTCAGTCCGTTAAATTGACTACAAAAACGAATAATTAAAATTTGTTAGAAGAAACGTTTTGATTATTCAATTAATTAATTTATTCTGAATTTAATGTATTAATATTGAACAAATTTATAAATATACTGTTAACATTTTATCATAAAAATCATAATAAATTTATATTACAGGTACATCATCATGACACATGACTAAATAATAATTCAACATTAGTAGAACCTAAATGTTTCACATCTGCTGGCCTAAAGCACAGCCTTAATTTTGGCCCTCGGTTGTATAATTCTTTAGCTAAATTACACTCAGAACTTCTAACATGTAACCCACTAACATATAACAAGGAAATTAGAAACGTTTTAATGTCTTCAATTTGATTAAATAAATGTATAGACTATGTATATGAATTAATTAGCATAAATTATATTTGTATTCTATATTTTCGGAATATATATTTTTCATAAATTGTCCTACTTTATTCACGTACCATATTATTCTTCTCTATATTAATATTATATTATATAACTTCATTATAGCTGTAATTTTAATTTTAGTTCCTATTTTATTATTATTATTATTATTATTATTATTATTATTATTATTATTATTATTATTATTATTATTAGTGTTTGATTACCGAGCCTATGGAAACATGTTAGCTGTGTACAAAGTGTAGCGCATACCTGCACAAACAGCGCTCAACGAGCACGCGCGCTCCTTCGAAGCGGGAGAGTGGTGTTTACCGCTCGCCGAATCGGAGAGGAAGATACGTCAGAATGACATAGACTTGATATTGGGTAGAGGAGAGGGAAACGACCACTCAGCTATTTAGTGGAGTCCAGAGTGTATTCTCAGTAACTGTTTCACGTTGCTTACCTACTGCTACAGTACAGTACGGAGATATCTAAAAGACGGAATAGTGATCATCAGGAAAATTCTTCCAATGTTACATGGGAAAATGCTTATTTTTTCATAGCTGCTGGAGTAAATACTTAGTGCTTTATCTGCCACAACATTTTGAAAGGTAGAAAGAAACATAACATAATGCGTCATTACGAATCCAGACATAAAGATACTAAAGATATTAATCTTCAACAATTTTAATATCTCTCTTCAGGGAAAAGGCCAGCTCAGTGTTGGTATGTTGAATAAATTACGGGATTTCAGTCGTAAACTTACACTTTTCGTAAGTCAGTTTCGGGAAGGTAATATGGCTTACTTTCGAACGATAGAAAATGCTCGTGATGAAGCCATGTTAAACGATTATGTGCAAATATTAATTGAAATTCAAAATGAATTTAATTCTAGATTCCAAGATCTTATCTTAAGGTCCACACCTGTGGAGTAACGGTTAGCGCATCTAGCCGAGAAACCAGGTGGCCCGGGTTCGATTCCCTGCCGGGGTAAGTTACCTGGTTGAGGTTTTTCTGGGGTTTTTCCTTAACCCAGTATGAGTAAATTCTGAGTAACTTTCGGTGTTGGACCCCGGACTCATTTAACCGGCATTATCACCTTCTTCTCATTCAGACGCTGAATAACATAAGCTGTTGATAAAGCGTCGTAAAATAACCTACTAAAAATCTTGTGTTAATTGGAAAGAAATTTAAAATTATCATAATAAATTCCTTCAACACCAGTTGAAACAGTGTCATATAAGTTACAGGTGGCCTGGTTGGCGCAGTTGGTATAGCGCTGGCCTTCTATGCCCGAGGTTGCGGGTTCGATTCCGGGCAAGGTCGATTGCATTTAAGTGTGCTTAAATGCGACAGGCTCATGTCGCGGGACAAAATTCCGGCATACGGGCGACGCTGATATAACCTGGGCAGTTGCGAGCGTCGTTAAATAAAACATAACATTTAACGATTTACAGCTCGGACTTATTGATCTTCAATGTGATCTAAAGGCTAAAGATCGTTTGAATATTACTACTAGCCTGGTTGAGTTTTACAAGACTAAACATTAGCAATAATATCCACGACTACACAGGCTGGCTGTGAAAATGATTGCTATGTTTGGCTCAACATTTATATTTGTGAGCATAACATCTCGTTTTCATGTACTGATAAATAAAAATATAACAAAATGATATTGTACATTTAAGTAGGTATAAAATTTCTATTATTTCTGTAAAATAAATATTTCTGTATTAATTAATAAGTCCAAGATAGTTTTGCAAACACTGAACGGGAATTCATTTCATGAACCTCGTAATAACACTTCCTTTTGTGTATATTTTGTACGAGATCACCCCTTCTTCCAGTTCACCCTATACAGAGCACAGCTAATATCTGCATTCCGCTCATGAGCTGTGAGCCGGCTCGGAGAGCGCAAATCTTGTGCAGGCCTGGTGTAGCGCAACAGCACGCTGCAGGAATAGTCCAGTCAGATTCAAATAAATGGAGCTCGGATTTATATGACATATCATATTTTTATTCTGGTACATTTTTACAAACTTACATAAAATTAAACACATTACTAGCATTTATTTTCTGAACACAATGACACAGTTTTTACTGGTCATATAAATGCATATTTTACCTTATTATAACATTAAATCATATTTGACCAAAAAGTGATAGAAAATCATATTTTTGGTCATATTACATTTTTTCACGGTTCATAATGTAGGCTATTGTTCACGTGTCCTGCGTTAATAATGCCAAGAGAATTTGTTTTGGTTTAGTTATTTATTTTCAATTTCTTTCCCTTATGAATATTTTGTGGTTAAATGTAGTTTTAAGATCGGGATTCGCCAACAGTAAGTTGTTAAAACATAAAGGACAAAATAATGATAGGAATATGGCTAATTTGCTGTTGGTTGGTCTTGTCTTCATCCCCGTCATCCCACCCAAACATGTGACGATTAAATGTTTCTAACCTCGCTGTTGCCAGGTTGTAATTCATAATGTCAGTGACCCTGTCAACAAGATGTAAAAGCATTAGCATCACAGAGGACAGACGTTGGACATTTTTCAGCCCTCTTTTCCTCCCTTTCCTCGCAATATTTTCGTCTTTTTTTACTGTGAATTGTGAATTCAATAATACACAATACGACTATAATTTTAAAATGCCAAAAGTAAAGTAGCTACTCTGACAAAGCGAAATTTTATGGTTTTGTTAAAGAGTTTGTGGAAAAATATTTTAGTAATGAGAAAATTTTATTTTTCAAAATATGTGAAGTGATAGTTGCGGCTCAGAAACGCATCACAATCCAACAACATTGCAGTAGCCCTACTGCTTAACACACAAAAGCTGCCTATATAAACAATTCGCTGGAGAAATTAGAGAGCGCTTGTTGTTTGAGAAATCGGCCAGCAGCTCATCTTCAGATAGTGTAGTTGAGATTTCTAAGGTTCTTTGTGAGATGATGGTTTCATTGAATATTCTTTTTACAGAAAGTAAATATCCGTATTTTTTTGGAAGTTCTTAGAAAAGTACACGACTGATCCTATTGATACAGAGTCCACATTAAAAAAGTTCATATTCACAAACACATTTTTTTAATGGTGAATAAAAAAGTTTAACAAAAGGAAATAACCGCCCAGCAGTGTCTGCAACTGAAATGTTAAAATCGATTTCCCAAAGTTCTAAAAACAAATCCCAGATATTCCGTAATTTGTGACATAGGGACTATTTTAATAGTCCACGATACACAGAATAGTTGTGACCATTTAGACATCTCTGATATTCCACTCCACCAATAACTTCTTGGGAGGCTGAAAAAAGTTTTTCAATATTCAAACATTATCCAATAGAGAGGAGGATTTTTTCATTTAAATAAAAATGTATACATAATAAAACTGTATACATAGCTATGCATTATTATACTTTTCAACTGACAATTTTAACTTTACTGTAAAATCTTCGAATGCGTTATTTCTCTTCAAAATTGTGAAATTACTCGTAGTCATATATTTAGCTTTAGATGCTTAGTTATGGCCAACCTTCCATATCTCCCCGCACTAAACACGGGACTGATGTCTGATTTGTGTTTCGTTATGGGTTAGATGGATTAAAATGTGAGGATAGCTAAGTAACTTGAGGCCGAGGCATGTGGCAAGATTAGTGGCTTAGTTGGGAGGATAGCTAAGTGAAGTGAAGGCGAGAAATATGAAAAGGTTCCAATGATTTAAGTGCGTTTTCTCTCCCGTGCGGGGAGATATAGAAGTTTTCAAACTTAGTTACTTTCATAGGCACTAAGTACGCGCATATTTAGAAATTAATACTGGTACTTCTGCAGTTGTGCATGTTGTGTTTCTGTATTTGTAATTGAGGGCTTTGCCGGAAGAAAGACGGATAGACCTATACGCCCTTCTTCGGGAAAACGGTTTAAAATGTAGTGAATAATAGTAGCGAAATTTTCTTTTGATTGTACTGTACATACCTGCAGGACAGGGCTGCGTGCGTGTATAACATTTTATTCAGGTGCATTTTAAAATCTTAAATTGGATGTATCTCAATTCGCCATTTGATGTATACGGCCTTTTTCCGGCAAACCCCTCAATTATTTTATTTATGCATTTGTATTTGAAGACTTCAAGTTACTTTTCTGGTTTATTTATTTTCTCTGCAATTTTTTCTTGTATTTCTATTCTTGATGGTGTGAAAAAGGACTGTTGGCATAACTTCACAGGAATAACTAAATAAACAAATAAATAAACAAAACATACCGACAATTAATGTAAATAGTATAATGTGATTTTTATGTGATTTGCATTTCTATAGATTTTTGATTCCTTTATATTTTAAATTTAGAATTTCTTTATTTTCTTGGAGCTTTTTATTCATTGTAATAATCTACTGTAAATAAATTAGTATATTATATTATATATAGAATGAAAGCATTATTTACAATTATATACAATTTATTGTTTCACTTCGGAAAACGTATTAGTGTCTTTCACGTGTTAAATTTTATAATACCTTGTTAACATGTTTCGGCCTTCTGTTGGCCATCATCAGAACTGGTTGTTGCTGGTCTTGGTGCCTTTTGTTTTGTTTCCTGTGGGGGTGTGTTTGTGTAGTATAGTGTGGAGTCAAAGAGTGTGCGTGTTCTGACACTGAGTTGTGTGTGTTGAGAATTTCATTTGGATGTGTTTTTGTGTGTCTATATATTTCGTATTGTTCTAGCGTGTTTAGTTTCTGGCTTTTTGGTTGGCTGTGTAGAATTTCCATGCCTGTGTTGATGTCTCTGTATATGTGGTTAGTATTCGTGATTGTTCTGTATATGTGGAAATGTTTTGTTATTTTTTTATGGCTGTGATGTGTTCTTTGTAACATATTTGAAATGATCTGCCTGCCTGTCCTATGTAGAAGTTGTTGCAGGTGTTATATTTGAGTTTGTATACGCCTGTGTGGTTGTATTATATATCCTACTTTCCACATATGCAGAACACATCACAAATACTAACCACACATACAGAGACATCAACACAGACATGGAAATTCTACACATCCAACCAAAAAACCAGAAATTAAACACACTAGAACAATACGAAATATATAGACACACAAAAACACATCCAAATGAAATTCTCAACACACAACTCAATTTCAGAACACACACACTCTTTGACTCCACATTACACTACACAAACACACACCCACAGGAAACAAAACAAAAAGCGCCAAGACCAGCGACAACCAGTTCTGATGATGGCCAATAGCAGGCCGAAACATGTTAACAAGATATTATAAAATTTAACACGTAAAGGACACATAATACGTTTTCCGAAGTGATATAGTGTTAAAAGTTGTGTAATCAAGATGTATTATTGTTTCAGTCTACTATACCCGCATATGTGATAGGTCTACACAAGAGACGCTTAAGTTCGTAGACGCACCGTCCGCTTCTGGCCAAATCCTAGAGTTCATATTCATTGCTTACCTAACTTGGGTGTAGCCTAATGTGACCAAGCACTGGGCTATTATTATTATTGTTATCATTATATTTATTATTGTTACTACTACTACTACTACTACTACTACTACTACTACTACTACATACTTACTTACATACAAATGGCTTTTAAGGAACCCACAGGTTCATTGCCGCTCTCACATAAGCCCGCCATCGGTCTCTATCCTGTACAAGATTAATCCAGACTCTATCATCATATTACTTATTGTATGGATTCGTAACAAGTTTTTTTTTTACGGTGATGGGTTGTTAGCCCTTCGCCCAAGCCCCAAGCTGGAGGCCCACTCCTTATCGGATGTCCACGACTGCTTATTCAATATATTCCCAGCTACCCTCCATATCTGGAGGAGATATAATACACATGTAATAAAAAAATGGAATACCCATAAAGGTAAAGGATGAAGCATAAAACAACAGAGGTAAATACGAATGTGTGTACAATCTAGGGTCCCAAAATTATACCAGGGAAATATGCAATATCTTGAAATTCATCCATAACATTCCTTCCTTCAGTCAGCGACGTAGGAAAAGAGATATTTGAGTTTCCCACTCAATATATATTTACAATTCATTCACATCTTTCTCTGTAATACCCACCATTCTCCAATCTTTCCTACTTTCTGCCTTTCTCTTAGTATACGCATAGGTAATTGATAATGTGAGCTGCATAGAATCATAATGTTGTAAGCAGTCGGTTAATAGGAGAAATAGAACTGTACTCGAGTGTTCCCGCTTAAAATATTGACAATGTCAGTTGCATACAAGGGCGTCGTCAAGGGGGTCACAGGGTGCAGCTGAGCAATTAATATAAATTAATAAAAGAAAAACAAAAATGGAAATCTTACGAAAATAACAAGTAAAAATCTCTTTGTTATTATATTGAAGGAAATAAAAAATACTGGACTGATGAAGTATACGATTAAATTCCGGAATACTCTGGAAGGCCAGTCCACGAACGAAGTACTGTATGTGGAACTATATAACTACAACGTCTTTGGTGGAACCCTAGAAGTTTGTATGACGTGTGTGTTATAGCCCTACTCACGTTTCCTAATTGACTGAGGAATTGGCTAACCATCTGCGCATGCGCTGACAGGCATCAGCTGTTTTACCGATTTCTACATCCTTCCAGATTTAGTGTGTTTATGTATTCTATGATAATCTGCATGGTTCTAGATTTTGTGTACAGCACTAGGGTATTTAATCGGCGCACTTCAGGCACCAGTCAGTCAGTGTGAATTATACAATCAGTCCTCAACACAGTGTTAAATGTTTAAGGTTATTATCCAGGTACTTATCCAAAGTGGCGCCAACTTTTGAAAAATTTTGGGTGGGCCCAAGTTCGATTCCCGGTCGGGTTGAATTTCCTGGTTGAGGTTTTTCAGGGTTTTTCCTCAACCGTAAGGCAAATGCCAGGAAATTCGGACCACAACATCCCTGAAAATCACCGGCCTCATTCATCACTGAAATCATGTTCATAACAAATCAGTAATATATACAGTCGCCATCTACAGTAGTTCACAACAATAGAACCAGTCTCAACAATAGTACACAGGCGTTCGGATTTCAACCAAAGATTAACTCGCAATATGACCAAAGATATTCAAGCGAGTATAAATAACAGCGAAGAAGAAAAAAAAAAGATAGAAAAAAGAAAAAAATAATGATATAAAATATAGAATGGGATAAAAATTAAAGATCTGACAATCTTGTTGATAAGTCGATAAAATAACCGAATACAGAGAGTAAATTAAACCGTGATAAAGAGTTGTGTAGTCCTGTGAATAACAAGATTGTGATTAAGTTGTAAATTTAAGTTTACAATTAATTTTTTTAAATTTACGATTCGACTTTGTAATATAATATAAAACAATATATGGACTCACCACTATGTAGCGCTCTTCGCCGTGGCGTCGTGGTCT
Source organism: Periplaneta americana (assembly GCF_040183065.1). NCBI lineage: Eukaryota > Metazoa > Arthropoda > Insecta > Blattodea > Blattidae > Periplaneta > Periplaneta americana. The sequence goes on along the minus strand of NC_091125.1, from coordinate 13,414,796 downwards.
AAGGCATGCTGCCTAGGACTCGCGCGCTGGTTCCAGTCCTCATGGGGGAAGAAATTTTCTCACGAAATTACGGCCAGTGCCCACCCAGCATCGTGATGCACTCGGGGAGCTACAATAGGTAGCGAAAATCCGGTTTCGCAAACCAGCTGTAACGGCTGGGAGGATCATCGTGCTAACCACACGATACTTCCATTGTGGTTGGATGATCGTCAACCTCTGCTTCAGCATGTGACGTGAAGCCAGCAGCCGGGTGGTCGGTCTTGGCCCTTCATGGGCTGTAGCGCCATGGATTTACTTACTTACCACTATGTAGCACGACGAGTTGCAAATGTGTTTCTCCTCACTGCACTTCTATAAACTCGTCACAAACATCGTCTAAATCCAACTTTTCAGCGCTATCTGTGTGTATATTTAAAATAGCAATGTGATTAAGGCTGGTATTCATAGTCGACACTTTATATCACCACTTTGCAAAGTGACACTTTTGACGAAAGTGGCTCTTTCATATTAGTGGTATTCATAGACGATTGAAGAAGTGCACTTCACAAAGTGTCACTTTACGCCAGCAAAGTGTAGAGTTACAATTTGGTTGGTAATAGAAGTCCCACAATGCCTTTCAAAACAAGTGAACAAACAATAACAAATTAATGACGTATAACCTACAAATTACAATGCTTGTGATTTGAATTGGGAGCCTATTGATTGCGCGAGGAAGAAAATATATACTTAAAGTTGTTTTATTTCAGTTTCTAGTTTTTGTTGCCGATAGTTTAGATTATTTCAGTCAGTTCAGATATATAACATTTTATTAAATAGTTAGTGATACTGCTGGTGAAATTAGGTTAGGTTTTGTACAGTACATAACTGATCCATTAATTTATATTGTTAGATTAGGTTCTGTACATATCTTCTTCATTGATTTATGTCGCTAAGTTAGATTTTGTATGCATCCGTTCCACTGATTTATACAGTTTGGTTAGATTTTTGTAGCCTACATGCCTACATATCTTCTATTAATTTATATAGTTAGGTTAAGTTGGACTGAGTAGGTTAAGTTTTGTGTATATATAATCATTAAATTTATATCGTTAGGTTAGGTTTTATACGTATCTGCTTCATTGATATATCGTTATTTTCATTTTTGTCTTTTTCGTGAATAGTGAATAGAAGTAAAAAAAGAATGAGATTAAACACATTACTACTACTACTACTACTACTACTACTACTACTACTACTACTACTACTACTACTACTACTACTACTATTACTACTACTACTACTACTACTACTACTACTTTCTCTCTCTCGTTTCCATTATTGCCTACTGTTCAGGAATATTTTGAATGCCAAATGTTTCTACAATGCAAAACAAAATAGGCCTAATAGTATGAGATCTCTTTTCATGGTGAGGTTATGACTGCACATGAACTAGAGACATAGATGTATTGCTTACTGGCGTGAAAATATATATTACCGGTATCAAAACAGTAATGATTATATCAACATCATGATAAATCTTATCTCAAAATGCAGGTAGTCAACAAAAATCAAAATCATTTTAAACCCAATATAATTATGGAATCTGCTTAGAAGGCAGGCACGTGAGATCTCTCAATGCTAATTTAGATTGAAGTTAGTTTAATATTATTTAAGTTAAAAAATTCGTTTCAGTAATAAAAAATAGGTTATGTAGGCATATCTACCTACATATCACTTCATCGAATTGAGGTTATAAATATACGAATGTTACTACAGAAATACCTGAACTATAATATTATATATATTAATGTATGGTACATATCTGTAGCATAGAATTTTAATGCAGTCAATAACTGTATTATTGGAGGCACTGGCAAACGTCTATTATTCGTTTTTGTCAACCAGTCATCGAAAATATAAGCAATCTCAATAAGTTTCTTTATTAAATCGGAACCGTTTTTTTTTTTAATTCCATATCATTATAAAATTCCACGGGATTGTCTTTAGGCCTATCTCTAATTTGTACATTGTCCACTAATTGTGCCATCTCTTCCGCACGTTCTAATAATCGAAAACTTCCAAGACGTCCGCCATTTTTATACAAAGTGCCACTTTCGGCTCAAAGTGTGGTCGGAACTACACTTTCATCCAAAGTGTTCCTTTGCACCAAAGTGTCGACTGTGCAACGGAAAAGTGATACTTTTCGTCTTCCAAAGAACACTTTAATCGAAAGTGTCGACTATGAATACCAGCCTAAGTCGCTTCTGAGACATTGTTGAACGCAGAAATGTTTTTAGCCTTTTCAACTCGGAGAAAGCTCTTTCGGCTCTAGCTGTGGAAACCGGCATAGTCAAAGTCAGGCGTATAAATTCAATTAATTCAGGCACTATTTTACGAATAACATGTGACTTCAGACATTTAACTACATCTCCAAAAATTTCTTAATTCAACACACAACATTACAGTACTATCACACACCATATTTATCTGCAACCGTAAGACCTCATAGTCATTTATATCGTCATCGAAAACACACCTGACAATCCTGACATAGTCTTCTTTTCCGATATCAAAGTATCTCACTGTATTTAAAATTTCGCTTTCCTGGAAACACTCTTTAAGGGATGCTGTCACACCATCTATAAGTTCAAAGAATTTACTTCTAAAATATTCCTTCGCGTCACTAAATTCATGCTGTGTGTGTTGACGATCGTCTAGGCGGCGAGACACTTTCCTTTGCTTCGGGGTCCTTGGTTCTGACAGGTCCAGCTCATTTGCTCTTCTTGTAGTTTTGTCCTATACTCTCATTCAATCCTGAACAGATGGAAAAACTATTTTGGGCAACTACTAAATATACATAGGCCAAGTAAAAGTGATCAGGAGGAAAATGAAATACAAACTGCTGAGCCGAACCAACACTTTCTGAAGTCGAAATTGCGATAGAAAATCTGAAAAATTATAAGTCTCTATGTATCGATCAAATTCCAAGCTGAATTAATACAAGAGGGTGGAAACGCATTATCTAACGAAATTTATAAGCTTGTACTTGCTATTTGGGAAAAGAAAATGTACCAGAACAATGGAAGGAGTCCATAATCATACCTATGTTTAAGAGGGGGGGACAAGACTAACTGTAGTAACTTTCGAGGAATATCACTTTTGCTGACATCGTACAAAATTTTGTCCAATATTATTTTTAGAAGATTAACTCCATATGTAAGCGTAATAGATCAATTATTAATCAGATATTTTTATTCGACAGATAATGGAGAAAAATGTTAGTATAAGGGTACAGTGCATCAGTTATTCATAGATTTCAAAAAGGCATATGACTCAGTTAAGAGAGAAGTTTTATATAACATTCTTATTGAATTTGGTATTCCCAAGAAATTAGTTCGATTAATTAAAATGTATCTCAGTGAAACGTACCAGAGTCCATATAGGTCAGTTTCTGTCATATGCGTTTCCAATTCACTGTGGGCTAGAGCAAGGAGATACACTATCACCTTTACTTTTTAACTTTGCTCTAGAGTATGCCATTAGGAAAGTCTAAGATAACAGAGAGGGTTTGGAATTGAACGGGTTACATCAGCTTCTTGTCTATGCGGATGACGTGAATATGTTAGAGAAAATCCACAAACGATTAGGGAAAATACGTGAATTTTAATTGAAGCAAGTAAAGAAATAGGTTTGGAAGTAAATCCCGAAAAGACAAAGTATATGATTATGTCTCGTGACGAGAATATTGTACGAAATGGAAATATAAAAATTGGAAATTTAGTCTTTGAAGAGGTGGAAAAATTCAAATACCTGGGAGCAACAGTAACAAATATAAATGATACTCGGGAGGAAATTAAACACAGAATAAATATGGGAAATGCCTGTTATTATTCGGTTGAGAAGCTTTTATCATCCAGTCTGTTGTCAAAAAATCTTAAAGTTAGAATTTATAAAACAGTTACATTACTGGTTGTTGTGTATGGTTGTGAAACTTGGACTCTCACTTTGAGAGAGGAACATAAGTTAAGGGTGTTTGAGAATAAGGTGCTTAGGAAAATATTTGGGGCTAAGAGGGATGAAGTTACAGGAGAATGGAGAAAGTTACACAACACAGAACTGCACGCATTGTATTCTTCACCTGACATAATTAGGAACATTAAATCCAGACGTTTGAGATGGGCAGGGCATGTAGCACGTATGGGCGAATCCGGAAATGCATATAGAGTGTTAGTTGGGAGGCCGGAGCGAAAAATACCTTTGGGGAGGCCGAGACATGGATGGGAAGATAATATTAAAATGGATTTGAGGGAGGTGGGATATGATGATGGAGACTGGATTAATCTTGCTCAGGATAGGGACCAATAGCAGGCTTATGTGAGGGCGACAATGAACCTCCGGGTTCCTTAAAAGCCAGGAAGTAAGTAGTCCTATAACATTTCACACTTATCACGAAAAGTTTAGAATGATTTTAATCAAATTGTGAATAAGAAAATTTACTTCCTGGAAATCAAGGTTTACATTTTGTAGTTTTATATTTGTTGCTTCCATGGTAGTAAATATCTGTGTCATCATGCTTAAATAAGCAAAATGTTCAAATGACTCAAGTAGTTTTAGGTAACCGGAAGCTTTAGTACCAGCATTACTTTTATAGTTTTCATAAACATCTGAAAGGAACGAAAGACCGTCTTGAAAGTTATCTGTGAGAGATTTTAGGTTAAGGCAGGGCCCTGACAGTGAATCGCATTGGACAAAACGGTCTTAAATTTTATTCTGAGCCATGTGCATTTAGCTCTTAAGGAATTAAACCAGTTTAACATTTTCGGTGACTCTATCATAGGTATTTATTAGGTCTTGAGTTAAATATTGATCATATTTCTGCAAATAGTAATGTGCTTCTCACTGTCTTGTGCCACTAAATTCAATGAGTGCATGAAGCAAGCAATTATCTAGCTTTTTTATTTACTTGTAAAATCTTTGCCTGTACTCCCTTGTATTTCCCACTTAAATTCCCAGCACCATCATAACATTATTCGCGCCAATTATGAATATACATTTTTAATCTTAGCCTTAATAAAGTGTCACTGATAATATTGTAGAGACTAGTCACATCTGTTGCTGACGTTTCGCAGAAACCAAGTTTTATAGAAATAATACGCAAACATATCTACACTTGTTCTTTTTTAGCCATGTCACTCGTTTCATCCATAAGCAGACCGAAACACCCCGCTTCGTGAATTTCATTAGCCAACGAACGAAGCACTTTCAATGCCATGATTTCGAGCATTTCGCTTTCCGCGTCGTGTGACACCCACCTAAAGGTATCTCTATCAATAAATCGCCTGAGTTCTGGGGAGTCTTCACATCGCAATTTCGAAAGCTGATGGAAATTACTTGCTTTGTCCTTATGTCCGCTATTGCTAGTCCCTGGTTTGATAAACATAATAACGATGAAAATATACAAATCTGGCTTTCGGGTAGTAGCTCCCTGTAAAGCAAGTTTGAATAATTTATGTAAGGCGACACGAGAATTTTGAAGGTTTTGCAACGTTGCAAGATTCAAACTGGATGTAACATTTACTCCACTCTGCACCGTCCGTACTTTGGAACATGTTTCTTTGTGGCACTGGGATATTTCATGGGAACTACATTTTCTTAAGACATGTTTCCAGTTGGAAAAGCCGGAGGAAATGAAACCAGGCTCCGCTTTGGTGGAGAAATTTAATAGTTTTTTATCACTAGCTTCCTTGTATGCTTTACAAAATATCACTTTTTAGTGTTCATCGTACAAAATTCACGGATGTTTGTCCTGCCATGAATTTTGGAAAATTATACTCCTACCAGCATTATTTATTTCGCTTTCGCACGACAAAACAGAATCACAGAGTTTTGAAATGTGTGAAGACGAACTTTGCACATCAGCCGATTTTTGAACGGAATTCAAATCCACTGTAAAGAAAAAGAAAGGTTATCGATGATCGTTGGGTAGGGTCTATCCGTGGTCTTTTAATTAAAAATTTATATGGTCTTGATTAACGCACAAGAAAATCACATCACAATCACACTAAGGAATTAACTGCATAGCGACGTTCGCACAAACTAAATGTTAAATGTTATGTTTTATTTAACGACGCTCGCAACTGCAGAGGTTATATCAGCGTCGCCGGATGTGCCGGAATTTTGTCCCGCAGGAGTTCTTTTACATGCCAGTAAATCTACTGACATGAGCCTGTCGCATTTAAGCACACTTAAATGCCATCGACCTGGCCCGGGATCGAACCCGCAACCTTGGGCATAGAAGGCCAGCGCTATACCAACTCGCCAACCAGGTCGACTAAAATTAAAGCCAACTGATTCTTTCGTTCTTTTATTTACTAAGCACCGCTACTCAAAGAAGAAAAATTAAACTGTTCATTGTTGGTTTTTCTCTTAAGATGTATTCTGATTGATTTAAAATTTAAAATCATGAGTTGACTGTTATTATCACAGATCATAAACAGAAAGATGTGCAGCTCAATGCTTCAACGATGACAACGCAGGAAGCCAGGACGACCGTAGAGCCATCTGCTGACGATTGCAAATCTGAAGTCGGTAACAGCATTTACTATCTTACCACCCATATCTCATTCTGTGTCGGTAACAATATTCACTACTATATCAGACCATTTTATTCACTACTGCAATGTACATCATTTATATTCCATTTCGATTACAATTTTATCCTCCTTTTTCCAGCCCACCTGCCACAATAGTTAATAGTTACCAGCTTCGTATTTCGGGTTGGGAAGGGAATGGAAAGGACATTTTTTTTATAACTCTTAAGGGATGAAATGTCTTATACGTGTTCTTTTATTCTGTTCAACAGATTATCAGGTATGGAGTTGATACTTACTGGGATTTAAATGGAAATGTATTTACTGAAATTGTAAATATAAATTAAACATAACAAGTTTATTATTGATACGCTTCAAGCAAACAAATGCGAAAGAATTAAGGTACATAATACGTGTAGGCTCAAATAGAAGGGATCCTGACTTTGCATTCTTTCCACTTTCCGAAATATGTTGAGAGGCATGTAATATTGTTTACTTAATGTATTTCTTTAAATTACTTCCATCTTCGGACCTACAGAGTAATACACGTATTTTTTATATGTGAATTTAACATTGAAATTTACGATTAGCTATACCTATGTCTTTTAATATCGCAATATTCAGACGAACTGTACCGGTACACATATTTCATGTTAATAAACAAGAAAAGATTTTTATTTGGTATCATGGACATCTTCTGTAGTAATTTAATGGACCCCAGACAACCTGGTACACAGCATGTTTTGGCCCTGGTTTTCTGTGACTTGCTGGAATCATAGAAAACAATGTTGTGATGTTTCTTACATCCCTAATAAATAATATATACTATGTATTTAATTCTTTTGCATTTGTTTTCTTGCAGCGTATCAGTCATTTCACCTTACAATAAGCTCAGTGATAGTATATGAAAACTACATCACAATAATTCTCGTTATGTTTAATATGGTATTTATAATTTCATTAAATACATTTCCATTTAGCCTATATAATCAGCAGTAACTATGTATTTTATTGAATATAATAAAAGAACATAACACACATTAACAAAAGATGTGAATAGTATTATATTCTGCTGGTACTGTGGTCTGTGAACTCGAACGTTAAAATTTGAATTTCAAATGAAAATACGGTCTCTCATGTTTGGAGCAGAATTCGATTTGTTTGCCACCTACTGAGAAATTATTGAAGGAACGATCAATTATTGAAGAGAGACTCCGTTAGATGTCTCTCTATTTCATGTATGAAGTCTTCCAATGAAAGTTGCACCCCCTTGCAAGTTATTATTTACTAGCTAATTCAAGGGTCCAACAATGCTTCTTACTTTAACTTGTGTATTTAAAAATCTGTCTTCACTGATTTTAATGTCATTCACCTAACATGAGACGATATAATGACATTATCACCATCATCATTATCATCATCCAATTCAAGCACTAGACCTAGTGGTCTATTGCGGTCTTAATGGTCTCATGCCATTTTTTAATGGTCTTCCAACAGATCGTTGTCCAGAAGGGCAGTAATGTAGTTCTGCCTTTGGCCGTCTTTCTGTTGGCAATGTTAGTAATAATGATGGCAATGTTAATAATAATAATAATAATAATAATAATAATAATAATAATAATAATAATCATAATAATAACACGACAACTATTGGATGGGCTCGGGCCCCACGGGCCCATATAAGTTGGCGCCACTGTTTATCCAGATATTGATGGTTGTCGTCAGTCTAAAACGTTTACTCTCTTCCCTATCTATACATCCTTCATTCATTAAATTTTCTTTCTTATTACTTTCTTTGGTTCCACTATCTGTCCAGGTGTTGACGGGTGTACCGCGCTTCCTTTTTTTTCTGTTGATTCCACATTTTAACCTGGTTAACAATCTTGTCCTGCATCTGCATTCGCGTGACGTGACCATGTCATCTTAATTGTCACATTTATCCTAAAGTGTATTTCTTAAACCCCAGTTTCTTCTAATTGTATATATTTTTAATATTTCCAAACGAGAAAAGTATGTTAATTTTCACAATTTTGTCAATTTCGAACCACTAGTCACAATCGATTTGCTTCGTTGACATTTTTGCTACATGTTAAATGCTTCGGTCGGATATCGGCAACGAAAAGCATTCGTTATGTGTGAAGATCGACACTGGTGGCAAAAGTTTTTTCGCTCGCCACTCCCACTCCACGGGCTTTATCAGTGCTCGACTGCGGTTGTTGCGAGGATATCATGTTAAGAACGCCAAGAGTTTGCTTGGGAGCAGAGAGCACTGTTGCTGTTACACCTGAGGGCAAAAGGTAAGAAAATTTTTCCCGCCTCACAAACCAAGAAACCAACCAGCCAGAAGCAAGCCGAAGACGAAGAAAGGGGGGCCCCTCGTAGCCCCCCTAGAGACGGACGACCTTGGTGTGAAAGCCAAGCCTTTCCACCGCGACCGCTCGGACTGGGTCCGTCGCCAGTCAAGCAAGCAAGAGCAAAGGAGAAGCCCGCGCGCGCGAGCTGAACAGGTGTGTGTATGTGTGTGTATGAGTCGTTACTGGTTTACATCGATATAAAAACATTGTAGTCATGTGGCAGTGAACAGCTTCTAGGAGTTCTAGAGAAGTGAGTGATGTGACAGATAGAAGACAGACGAGTGGCATAGTTAATGAATCTAAAATTCAACTCAGAAACGAGCTTCAAAATGTTATGTTGATATATTTAATTCTTGGTGATTAGTAAATATAGTGCCATTGTCAATTCTGGTTTAAATTGTGTTAAAGAGTGACGGTGAGTTGACACAAACTGTGTTAAAAGCAAAGAATCCCAAAACAACGCTGAAAAAAACACGAATATAATATACTGTGTCAACGAAACTAAGTATCAGTGAGTGTTTGTGATTGTGAACGGCATGGCTTGAAGGTGTGGTGCTAAGAAGTGATTGTGTCATGGCGTCCCTAACTGATTGTGGTGTCGGGGTCAAGGTCGTGTTCCTGCTTATGTTGCAAGAGGTTTTGGCCCAGGAATCGACGTGCTACTACGCCGGTAGCGTTGCAGGGGCCGTGGTTGGCACCCTTCTGGTCACCTTGCTGTTGGTCGGTCTCGCCTATCTGGTATGGCGTATCTACTGGAGGAGTCGTAGGGGTAAGTGGCAAGTGGACCATTTCTACTTTGTAACAACAGCCTTTGTTCACGTTTTTGTGAAGAATTACGCAGCCAATGTCTCTCTGTCTGTTCGTCATAGTAAAATTGCAGTAAGACGCAGTTCTATTACATATTATGTGTTTAGAGTGACATGGATATTTATAATTATGCTTAAACATACATTTTGTTTTCTACCGAATTTTCAAACGAATGTACTACGCATCATCTCCACAGAATTTCCTGCATGATGTACGTAAACGGACTATTGGAAGGCTTCACTGCCACTTTGTATTGGAAGGCACAATTACTGTAAAAGACTAATGATTATGCTACCTTTGCACGGTCAATATACCGCGGCCCTTCAAAACCTCCGTATTTCAATTAATACGCATTCACAAGATACACTTAATTAAAAATTACAATTCAGCTTCTTAGTTTTACATTTGAATAGATTTACTATGATATTCCCAGCATGTACACCTCCGTCAGCAGCACAAACAAAAAGAAAATGTCACATTTTTACTTTAACTTACCTGGAGTGATATTAATATAAATTCTTAACGCAACACGTCACTGCTGACATGGATGTTTAGACTACATTTGCACAACTGTTATCGCTTAGCAAGCCTGCTGTTATTATTGTTCGTCATGTTGAATGGACTTGGGGTCGTATCACTTGTATGTTCATTCCAACGAATCATGTGACGTATTTACAGACGACTTCTTCACTCGTTTACGTCACTAATTTATGTGAAAAGCATTTAAACTTGTCATCCGTGAACACATCATAGTAGCAGTACGACTTACTCTGTTATTCTTTCACCATATTATGGTTAGTAGTCTATTAGTAAATTCCGGAAATCTATTGAAATGGTGGCAGCAGACAAGGGAGTACCGAATCGCTTCATAATTATTACGTTTCCTTCCTCGTTCTTCTAACCTAGGCCAGGTATCCCAACTTTCTGGGCTCTCCCGTATTTCGCTTGTGCCTAGGCCTATATTTTCTTAAATCTCCCGGCTTTAGAAATAATACTGCCGTATGTTCTTGTTTTGTAAATGTCTGTTCCTTTTTAATTGTATTTGTGCAATTTAAATTAAGATCGAGATAGTTTAGTTCGAAAGATGCGATTTTATCATTAATTATATTAATTTCCATTTTTTCGATTGTCTTCTACTGCGGGGAAATGACGAGAAAGTCTAAGTGAGATGTATTTTAATTAGGTGGGGTGCGGGGAGATATTGATGAATGGCACCGCTCTTCCTAGAACTGACCAGAGATAAGTTGTTATGAGTTAGAGTCTTATGACACTAAACAAATGACATCTCAGCAAATATTATTGGAGAGTGTTTGATCTCAGTCACTATGTGATGTTTAATTATACTGTGACTGAAAATATCAGGTAGTTTGAGATTAGTTAGTTAGTGGAGTTTAAAAAAGGGCGCGTCAGCTACTACGGCTATTTGTGTTTGAGATTAGCTCTGTGTCAGTGTGTTGTATAAGTTAAAACTGTTAGTTTATATTTTGAATGTTGATCGAATGTTTCATGTTGGTTAGTTAATGTAATGTAATTATTTATTAATGTGTCATATCGTTTTGTAAGAGCAAGAGTGGCGTTACGCTGGCTGTTGCCTGCGTGTAGGATTGGCATTACTCCACATTCCTACCAGGGCTGATCTCGTGAGCTTCCCCACAGTACGTAAATTAGTTATTCATTATCTGGGTAGAGCGCATTTTGAATGCTGGTGAAATCATAATGGTTGGTGTTGGTTAGTCGAAGTGGGAATAAGATCTGTAGTGCCTGATTATGCGGTAAATAGCGAGGTGAGGATGATTTGTGTAGTAACCTAAACTTTAACCAAAGGAAAATAAATTTGTGCGTGTTATCTTGTAAATGAGAAGCCACTTGCTATTGCTCAGGGGCAGTTATATCTAATAAAGAGCCTGTTGCTGTCTTTTTAAGAGAGATTTTTAGTTCATACATTACTTGTGCAGTAATAAAATAAATATGTGGAGTAATGAAACAAATTTTGTGCAGTTATGAAAAATACAACAGAATACTTGAAAACATTAGTATAATAGTCATGAAAATTTACAATGTGCAAGTTACTTGATATAATAAAATTACGAAGTAAAAGTAATATAAACAATTACAGCAGGATTATGTAGTAGCATTGTGAACAATCATCTTATAAGACTCATTAGTATCTTACATCTTATTATTCATTGTAACGACATCCACCTGCGAGCTGTCTTCTTGATATTTCTCAGCGCTGTTGTATATGCCAGTGAAGTATCCAATCGGAATCATCAAACTTAAAAAACCCATGTTGTTGTTTTTTAGTAGGTTATTTTACGACGCTTTATCAACATCTTAGGTTATTTAGCGTCTGAATGAGATGAAGGTGATAATGACGGTGAAATGAGTTATCTAGCATTTGCTCATATTGGGTTGAGGGAAAACCCCGGAAAGAACCTCAACCAGGTAACTTGCCGCGACCGGGAATCGAACCCGGGCCACCTGGTTTCGCTGCCAGACGCGCTGACCGTTATTCCACGGATGTGGACATGTTGTTGTTAATCAACTATCCGAAGACTGGTTTGAAACTCTGATACCAATCAGGCATCACTCATGAGGCAACTAAGCCAGGAGATAATTGATTAGGGTGGCCAGTTCCTTTCCCCTCCATTGCATCATTATTATTAGGCCTATATAGGATATTGCTGAATGATCATATTTTTAAAACAACTAAATGGGACATTTTAATATTTTCCTCAACGAAAAAAGGGACAAGAGAGGACGGCAAAATGTGGGTGTTTTATAAAACTGTTTAGGCCTAGTCATAAATACTTAGGTCTACGTTTGAAAACTGATTAATGAACAAACTCTATGTAACTTACATTATATAGTATAGTAGTATTCAATTCACTCCAAGCAAACAGTCCTTTAGAATTAAAGCAGCAGCATTCATTGATATTTTGGCGATGAATGGATCGTCTTTAGTAAGTTCTTTATATCAGAGAGCATTTTGTAAACGTTGACACACGTGTGGTTAAAGTTCAGCTTATTAATCAACATAGCTTTCAAAGTTTGCACGGAAGAGTGTTCTTGTCATTTGGCCATAAATAATTCATGTAAGAAAACATTCTTTCATGGGAGGTGTTAGTTCCAGGTAAACAGAGAAGAAATTCTAATATTTTTAGAAAACTCAGATACGCTGTCTGAGATGAATAATTCATCAATTATTGCTGGCTGATTTCTCAAACAGCAAGCACTGGTTTCTGCAGCGAATTGACCATTTTGTGTTTAGCAGTACTGCAATGTTGGTTATAAAACATTTCTGAGCCGTAACTTTCACTTCACAAATTTTGCAAAATAAAATTTCTCCATCAGTACTAAAATATTTTTCACCAAACTCTTTAACAAATCCACGCAATTTATCACTATGAGGCCCGGTTTCTTCAACCTTCGTTAAAATGCACCTAACATAGCGTCGATTAACTGTAAGTTAAAAGTATGAATTGCTGTTAAAGATGTTGCGTTTCTTCAACTTTACATTTCACATTTTATCATTCTGTTTGTTAACTCTTTGTTAGGACCAGAGATTCTAACCTATAACCTAGTATAGGCTCAATTCTGTTTTCTGAATTCTAACAATTGCGATTCTCGCTTGTTTCTGTTGTTTGATTCAGAGAGGACAGAAGTCTTTCTATTCTCTCAGGTTTGATTTATGCTTCTTTCCATCGTCTCAATTACAGTAACGTGGAGCGGCATATTGCCATATTGGTATTGCTGTTGTGAAATGGAAAACATTGGAACAAAAATAGGCCTAAATCGTGGGACTCATTTCTCTTCGTTCGACAAAAGCCTTCTGCTGGAAATAATTTCGCAGTATAACCGATTATTGAGAATAAACAAACAAACGGATCTATGTTGAAAGCGAAAAGTGAGGCTTGTCAAGAAAATAACCTCTACATTTGTATGAACTTCTGTTCTGTCAAATCATTGAAATCATCCTCTCTGTTTATGTATTCATGGATATCATTTTCTAAATAATCAAGATGTAGAAGTTCAGCATCTAACTCACCTGCCATATTGAATACTTCTCAGCCAATCCATTTGTAACGGATTCTACATGTTCACACCTTAAATCCCTTTTCTTCTAAAAAATAATTCAGTTTTACGAAATATTTTATAATTCTCTGATTATATGGAAGCCAAACATTCATTCTGAAAAATTTTGTTTTACAGTTCTTAGTTATAAAGGAGACTGACTGTTTTTAGCTGCTGTAACGGATGCTATCGCCTCTCTGTTAAATTCATGACTTACCATTATTCTCACTGAAAGTTCAGGTTCTAGGATGAGGTTAACAAATTCATCTCTTTCTTGTTTATATATTAAGAATTGCACTTCATTTCTTTACAAGAATTTTTTAGAAATGACAAAAAGGTAATTTATTAATGAATTTTATACAGTGTAACGGATTCTACATTCAATTGTAACGGATTCTACAAGTCACTTTGATATGTAGCTATGGATCTTTTATGAAGTATAAGATAGTAAAAAATTAATTTTTGAAGTGTAGTAATTTAATATTTACTATTTGAAATTAAATAAATGAACTCTGACAATAAATTAAATTATAAAGTTTAAAGGAAAAATGTATAGGAAAACAATGTAATACTGTTGGTTAGATATAGCATACACTAAAAAGAGAATTGCACTTCATTTCTTTACAACAATTTTTTAGAAATGACAAAAAGGTAATTTATTAATGAATTTTATACAGTGTAACGGATTCTACATTCAATTGTAACAGATTCTACAAGTCACTTTGATATGTAGCTATGGATCTTTTATGAAGTATAAGATAGTAAAAAATTAATTTTTGAAGTGTAGTAATTTAATATTTACTATTTGAAATTAAATAAATGAACTCTGACAATAAATTAAATTATAAAGTTTAAAGGAAAAATGTATAGGAAAACAATGTAATACTGTTGGTTAGATATAGCATACACTAAAAAGAGTTTTATTTTTGTGTACAAAGAATTATTAGCTGTTTTTAGTCTCATTAATACTTTCAAGGTTACTTCTCATCATAACATTAACATCGTTGAAAACTCTTATATTTAAGCTGTGCTGTTGAGTCCTGAAATCAAATGTTGGGAATATTTCTACAATTTCTCCGAAAAAAAAAGTACTTATCACTTAAATTTGTTATAAACTTATACCATACACTAAAAATATCTTTAATTTATATTTACAGTCTCATTAATATTTACAAGTTTATTTCTCATTAACATTAACGTCTTTGTGAAACTCGTGCATTACTCTATGTCCTTGAGTCTTGAAATCAAGAGTTGGCAATATCTCACCACAACATATCACTTCCTCATTTGGGAGCCATACACAGCATGCCCTTTTCTTTGAAGGACTCAGTGGTAGGCCTGAGTACATTTTGTACTTTTTTTACAGCTTTTCTTAAAGTGCTGGTACATTGGTAAGACCCAAAAGCCTTTTCTGGTTTTGACCCATCTATTGTCTTATTTTCTTCTGCTTTCTTTTTTCTTTATTTCCTCATTGCTTCTCTCTTTGCCCGTTTTAGCATATCATCCAATATTCTATCTGACTGACGCCTTACCTTTAATTGGTCCCTTTTACTTTAATCCCCCTAATGATAATAAAGTGGCGAATATTAGGACTTTTACTGTGGATATTTCATTCCCTATTAAAAATGTTTGATTAATAAATGAAATTTGATGTGATCTAACGATTGTAATGATTGTTAAAGTTAGTATTGAATACATTAGAAAGTAAATGAATAATATATTTTCTCCAATATTTATAGTACTAATATTCACCCTATATGATTAATTGAAGAATATGTCAAAATTTTTCGGATTGAAAATTGGTTTAATCCACCAATATTTCTATCTCTATCTTTCTTCAGATATTCAGTCCATTTTTTTTATCTTCTTTCTTCTTAGTCCTAAATTTCAGCTTAGCCATACGATTATTGTATTTACTGTGATCTGCCATGATTCTGTAGAAAATTAGGCCTAAAATCGTAAAAAAAGAAAACAGGTTGTCATGTAGAATCCGTTACAGTGTAGAATCCGTTACAGTCCATTATGTTTTTAATTCACTTTAGAAATGCAAAAATATATGTAAAGGCAATGTTGGAACTGTATAATTACTTTCATGAGCTGTGGTTTTGTTTCTAATAATACTTACAATGTTATAGTAAAAAAAGACAATTTTCATGTAACGGATGCTACATTGGTTAACTGAATTTCAAATAAGATTTAAATATAATTTGGTACATACCTTGAAAATGTAACAATCAGTTCAAGAAACTACAATCTTTATGCCATGCTTTAAAACAAAAATGGCTGATATCAGCTGATAAGATTGAATGCTATAGGCTGCCCAACCCACATATTTTGGAATCAATGTTGGGTACATGAAAAGTACCTACAAGAAAGATGCCTAAAACTTCTTATACCTCTATAAAATTGAGGAAATCAAGGTGGAACCTTAAAATTTAATGTGTTTTAAACTATTTGTAGTATGAAATAATACTTCTTTCTAAATTTTATATTTTTAACTACAATTCCCACTTTTCGTGGAATGACTGTTCTATGCTAACAAAGTGTTAAATGATTTAACTGCATGAAATTGGGCAGTTAAATTAACATGGATTTTAACAGTCTGTTAGTACTGACAATAATTAGTTGAATAAATGCTTCAACTGTTAAATTTTTAGTTAAAATGGAATAACACACTGTTATAATTTAACAAAGGTTGAAGAAGCCGGGCCTCAGAATAGCTAATTTACTTTAGACATCTTATCATATATAATAATCCGTGGCGCTACAGCCCGCGAAGGACGCAGAACGACCAGCCGTCTGCTGGCCTCACGCCCACATGCCGAAGCAGAGGTGGACGATCATCCAACCAGAATGGAGGTATCGTGTGGTTAGCACGATGATCCCCCCAGCCGTTATAGTGGCTTTCGCAACCGGATTTCGCTACCTATAGTTGCTCCCCAAGTGCATCACGATACTTTGTGAGCACCGGTCCCATACACTGACCGAAATTTCATAAGAAAATTTCTTCCTCCATGAGGACTCGAACCAGCGCGCATTCTGTAACGCGAGTCATAGGCAAGATACCTTAGACCACGACGCCACTGCGCGGGACTCTTATTGCATAACTGAATTCACCTTTACAGAGAGGACGAATTCTGAAAAAAAGGGGGAAAAGAGGGCTGAAAAATGTTCAACGCCTGTCTTCTGCGAGACTAATGCTTTTACATCTACTATGTTAATAGAGTCACTAACTGTTATGAAATATTACCTGGCAACAGCAGGGTTGGAAACATTTAAGCGTCGCTTGTTTGAGAGGAGCGAAGGAGGTGAAGGCAAGACCAACTACAAACTGGCCATATTTCTAACATTCTTTCGCCCTTTGTCTTTTGACAACTAATTGTTGGCGAATCTCGTTAACTTCAAACAACATTTATTTAACCACATACTATTTCTAAGGAAAGAAAATCCAAAATAAATATTGACAAAATATGTGAATAATACTGGGGAATTGTTAAACAATGTAATTTTAATATGACTAAAAATATGCATTATAGTATTTTTGGTTTACTACGACTTAATACTAAAATATGCATTTATATTAATCAATAAAAGTCGTGTTATTGTGTTCAGAAAACCTAGTAGGCCTATTGTAACGGGGGGGAAAAATGCCCTAAGATCCTACACATACCAACCATTATTTGTCATAATAGACAAATCTCTGGCGACAATCAGGTCGTGATTGCCAAGTTTGCAGGATAAGTTGACATTTTTTCACTCATGAATTATTGAAATTTTTGTTGTAGTGAATAGAATTATTATTATTATTATTATTATTATTATTATTATTATTATTATTATTATTATTTATCATCATCATCATCACTCATCAACATGTGCGTTGAAAAATTTACAATTTTATTTGTAATTTGTTCCATATAGCTAAATCTAAATTAATGGGAGTAAGCACGGCATATTCGAGTGACTTTACTGTGGGCAAGCCTAACCTCTTTCTTTTATCATCATAGTCGTCAGTGTCTAACGCTTCTCAAGCTAGCGTTAAATGGGTTCAAACCCGGTCTTGGGAGATGAAATCCTGAATATAGCTTCCTCTAGGAGGAAAGTAAGTCTGGGAAGTTCTCCATGTATATTTATTGCAGGTCAAAGTATTCTCTCTCTCTCTCCCTCCCTCTCTCTCCCCCTCCCTGTCTCTCATAGAGAACTTTAGTGAAAAATTTGTCTGCCATTGGACACCTATGTAGAATTTTGACTCCGAATTATCTCTGCAGCTAAAAGCTTTGTTAAATATAATAATAATAATAATAATAATAATAATAATAATAATAATAATGTTTCTGCCATAAAATCTTTACCGGTACACTTTTACTCGTATTTATAATGTTTCTATGTAAATTGCTATGTATGAGGAGATAAAGAGGAAGGCAGAAAGTAGGAAAGATTGGAGAAAGCTGTGTTTGCAGTGAAAGAGCTGTCTTTGGGCAAAACAGTGAATGAATGAATGAATGTAGGTTTAAATTAAGAAAAATAAAATATAGGCCTATAAGTTAATAAGCATTACATTTTTCAGTAACTGGTCTGAACAAGATCAATTCAGGCTTTATTGTTGTGTTTTTATTATTATTATTATTATTATTATTATTATTATTATTATTATTATTATTATTATTATTAATCATTTATTATGCCTATCTTATCTTAAAATTCGAACAATAATTTGAATAAAAATATATTAATACACGTAACACAAACTACAGCAAATTTGTAATGTACGCGTAATAGCCTAAGATGGCAAAATTAGAGAACATTTAAGACCTGTTTGTGCACAAAACGCAGGTGAATTTGCGACGGTAGTACAAAGAAATCTCTTCTCTTCACTGTTTTCGTCGTCTGATGCTTGGATTTTGTAAGTCGTGGAATTTGAAGATTTTCGAAACTAGCCTTTCAGTATAACCCAAAGACGAAAAGAACATATAACGCCCAAAAAAGACATGGATAATGTGGACTTGTAATTATTCATAGCTTGATGATGATGATGATGATGATGATGATGATGATGATGATGAATAATCTGATTCTGTGTCCCCTACTCATTTCCGACGTTATGCGTAAGGCAGTATTACCGAGAAAACTGCGAAGAGTGGCGATGACTGACGAAGTGTGGAATGAGGTGCTCATAAGCTGTGTTAGACTCTAGCCTTTGCTATTCAGATTATTCCATTGTTGTTTCATAACTGTGGCTCTCCATACTAAAATTAGTGTCGCTGATATTGCTATACTGTTACACCTGGAACAACTCCACCCCTTTCGCAATATGTAGGCCTACTCAATAGGCCTATACTTAATTGTATCGTACGTCTGCTGTGTGCTCCAGTGTGATCTTCAAAGGAGGTCGGCTATTATAATATTATTTTGTGCGAGATCGTGCGTATTTGCTTGGTTTCCGCACAAAACCAATCTAAAGTCTAAAATTCCACATTCAGTATTCCCAACCTAACACACATAACAATTTCCCTCTTCTTACCGCTTAAGTGACATATTGATTTTACTGCTTTAGGCTTTTAACATATTATTTTTAGAGACGTTCAGTATAGTAATAATTATAAATTGGAAACTTACCACTGCAATTTCACCTAAATTGCACTGTTAATTATTGTTTTTAAATATTTTCAAAAATTAAGTAAACTCTATAACTCCACTAAAGTTACTGCATTCGTGATGCAAGTAACATTAAGGAAGCCGTGGAAAAATTAACAAGATTCCAGACTCATCATAGACTGGGGGGGGGGGGGAAGACAGACGTATATCACGGCCTGCTGGAGTATAGTAAACACAGAAAACATTTTAAAGCAACAATGTTGAAGATAGATATTTTTGTTTTGCAAATTTGCAGTCATTGAACAGAAACCAAGATGGAGATTTCATTGCAACTAATTAGAAATTCCTCTTTCAGGTATGTAATAAACTATCTTCGCACAAAATAATGTACGATACACGAGCGGTATGTTTTCTTTAAATTCTCGGAAATTAAAAAAGCTCAACTACGTTTCGCTTTTTCAAACTTTTCCTCCAACATGAAAACTTCAACATACCGCTCTTGTAACGCATATTACTATTGTTTGCTATAGCGGATAGAGACACATATCGGGGCCGTAGGACTTGGTTCTGTACAGTATTTCAGATTATCAAGTAAAATACTATAATTTCACTCGCATAGAAAATTTCAGGACGCGCACACACATATGGATGACTTTCTTCTAAAGATCCTGTTTCCTTTTTCACAAAGAAACCAAAAAAGAGTAGCTCGAGTACTCTGGACATATAAAAAAATAAACGTGCGTTTGATCCACGTGCTTAATTGGTGTAATATATCGCTGGATCACATGGGCATGTCACTTCACATTTGTATGTGATAATATTTGCACGGCACTATTTTTGGTTATGAATAAAGCCCATACTGCTATATTTAATATATTCTGGGTATATTTTCTTCAAAAACACTCTTGTGTTAATATCCGAATTCTTTATCAATATAAATTTTCTCCCATTCTGGAAAATAAACATATACTATTTTAACGCAGAATTTCAAGAAAGTGCTGCCGAATGAAAACGAAGTTGATGTGCCATTGGTTCAAGAAAAATTTAATAATAATGATAATAATAATAATAATTAATAATAATAATACATACATATATACATATACATACATACATACATATATACATACATAAGTGTTCTTCTCATGGGCGAGTCTTTCACTGCATTTTTCAATCTTTCCTATTTTCTATCTTCCTCTTAGTCTCCGTATATGATCCACATACAGTATCTTTATGTCGTCTATCGTCTGATGTCTTCTTCTCCCCCGAACTCTCCTCCTGTTCACCATTCCTTCCAGTGCATCCTTCAGTAGGCAGTTCCTTCTCAGCCAGTGACCCAACCAATTCCTTTTTCTCTTTCTGATCAGTTTCAGCATCACCTTTCTTCGCCCACTTTTTCCACTACAACTTCATATCTTATTCTGTCTTTCCACTTCACACGCTCCATTCTTCTCCATATCCACATTTGAAATGCTTATATTCATTTCTCTTCATTTCGTCGTAATGTCCATGTTTCTGCACCATACAATGCCACACTCCACACAAAGCACTTCACTATTCTCTTCCTTAATTCTTTTTCCAGATGTCCGCAGAAGATGCTCCTTTTTCTATTAAAAGCTTCCTTTGCCATTGCTAGCCTCTTTTTGACTTCCTGGTTGCAGCTCATGTTACTGCTTATAGGCCTAGTACATCCCAAGTATAGTGAGGATCACATAAGAACAGTTCCCAAACAGCAAATATTGCCGTCTTGTCAGTGTTGCCAATGGTTACCAGATATCACACGATCCTTCGTACTAAATGACTTATTTACATACCGTACTTTATGTTGGAAGGTTATTCTAAATAATTCAATAATTTATAACATGTTTTCATAGGTAAACTATACGAGAAAGGGATCAACATGTTAAGTATTTTGTCTGGCATTACGTAATTCATTGGTTTGACTAAACAATTGACTCACGAAACCTAACCTAAAAATGTATTTTGTTTGACCACAAGAAATTATTAGTACTAACTCCGAAAACTTACCTGACTATAGCCTTGAATTATAACCACAATGCAACACAGAAAATAACTATTATGTATTAATATTAATACTGACATTAATTAATTATCAATATGTTCAAATTTCAAAAGGCTTCCAGTAACCGGCTCAGAAATCTAGTACAATTTCAATTTCATGGAACTCTAGTACCGACAAATATTGTCTCAGCTGCCAACATACTAGTTACAAAATCACTATCATTTGTAGTATTTGTCAATATCGAAATTCGAAACGAAGTTGGCAAAAGAAAATTCAACCTGCAAACTAGAAAATCACCATAATCCACTAGCATATGTAGTAATGGGGGAAAAATGGTTAGGTTTCACCCTTAGGGTATGAAGTAAGCTGACCCGGACTATAGGCCTATTTGAAGCTGTTCACTTGCTCTGATGTCTCATTTACAATTCGCAACTTTACCTTCCTTAATTTTCTTGCGATAACCATGGTTTTCGTCTTGTTTGCATTTATCTTCACCCATACTGCTCACAGCTGTCGTTTAGCTCCAGTATCGTCCCCTCTTCTGCTAACAACGCCATGTCATCAACAAATCTTATGCAATTTATTCTTCTTCCTCCTGCTTTTACCCCTCCCATGTTCAGTAGTAGTAATAATAATAATAATAATAATAATAATAATAATAATAATAATAATAATAATAATAATGTAATGAGGACCTCCCCGGAGTAAGAGTGCAACCAACATATCTGTAATACACGTTTCGGAAGAAAGGAAAGCAATTTCATGTGCATATTTCGTTAGGTCTACATATATTTACCAGCAGAACCATTTGACTAATCAAGGATACAATTTTATTCAGATATTGGATGTCATTTACGTTTATTGTTACAAATGAATGCTTCCGAATTACTTTTTCCACCTAAGTCACATACAGTATTTAAATAATTTGATGTTAAATTCTTTTTCCGGGGAGATCTTCAATTACGATGGTCCTTAAAGTGAACTCAAGCCTTGCTCTAGACTTCTAGGGTGCTATTCATAGACATTTCGCAGCACGCGCTACGAGCGTACTAAGCTAGCCCCGGCTATCCACTGGTTACTTGTACAGAATTCAAATCATATCATATCGCTAACACTGGTTTATGAATACGAAAAACGCTGATCATCCACCGGAAGCCCGCGCTAAAAATGTCCCTTAGAGCGTGATAAATTTCTTTACGTTTCTTCGATTTTGAAACCAATCTGTGCTTCAGAGGAGATTAATTGCTGACGAGGAAAATTTTGCCACGTTTAGCACAACTTCATTAAATCTGGCAACAATGCAAGAGAGGACTCCCAGTAAAGCCTCGTTCACATTTTTCAAGTAACTTAAATTCAAGTCACGTGATTTCAAGTACCTGAATTCAAGTCGCCGTTCAGACATATTCAAATTATTTTGTTTTCAAATAGGATTAAATGGCGTCTATGGATGTTGTGCAATTAGGAATTTCTGTAGTAGCAAGTCTCCGTGCCAGGGAAATGATAAATATATTGAAGAAATGGAAACCGCGTTGTTCAGTATGGGTTAGGAATTAGATTAATAAGAGAAATACACGGCCACTGACTATTACAAATAGAATAAGTGAAATCTTCAAGCAGATTTAATAATTCTTGTCGCAAATGTAATAAAACATAAGCGAGTCTGATTTATCATAATTGAAAATGATTATCTTGAAACTATTATAGTTCCCCCACAAAAATCTATCAACCACATTGAACCATGCCAGTTTCGGCGATAAATGTCATCCCTTCAAGCAACGCTCTTCTCTTCTTAATCCCTCATATCTTCCTCACTTCTTTTCTTTCTACAGTTTAATAGTTTTGTATTATTTTTCATAGGCTATCTCATCTGTGTCCACGTTAAAATCTCTGTTGTTCAGTTCTTCAATGAACTCTTCCTTTCTTTGCAGCTTCCTTTGCATTTCTATTACGAAACTTTGCAGTTTCTATAATCCGCAGGGTCATTATTTCACTTATTGCTGTTTGCTATTATTTTTACGTTCCTAGTAGAACTGAAAAACAATCAGCTGTTAATTTAACGCTCTTAAAATAGCTGTTAATTTAAATTCCCGCTCTTTTCTCCTTGAATTCAAGTTATCAAGTGACGTTCACACTTTTCAAGTCAAGTAAAAAGTAGAAAGGGATCCAACTTCACTTGAAACTTGAATTCAATCCGTTAATTGATTTCAAGTCAACTTGAAACATAGTTCACACTTTTCAAGTTCGTCTTTCAAGTGACTTGAATTCAAGTTACTTGAAAAGTGTGAACGAGGCTTTACTCTTGCCACGGAAAGTTTGCGGGGGAGTACGAGGGAATAGGCTCACCAGCTAACCACTTCGGCAAAGCTGCTTTCGTCCTGTCAGATGGCTTGACAGCGTCAGTTTCTCCCCACTCTTCTCTGTTTACATCAGGGTGTGAAGGCAGGTAGTAGGTCACTGGTCACTGTTGTGTTTAGTCCTTACAGAAATCAGCCTCACTCTTTCTTGTCATGTTATTGTAAGCTTAATGCTGTACGTATATTTTGTGTGCTCAAGTATTAGGTCATTGTCATTATACTGTAATATAGCCTACTGTAGCCTTGAATACACGACATAACAATATAATGAGTGTTGTAAATAATGGCGTAAAGCCGTAAATCACTGAAGATGAGTCCTGAAAGAAATTCGACCTTACTATTGCGGATCTATTAATACTTGTACCATGTTACAAGATTCTTTTAACATGCGTTATATTGACTTTATTGAATTTACAGCGACTATGCAATTACAAAAGCTGGGAAAATAATATTAAAATGGATTTGAGGGAGGTGGAATATGATGATAGAGAGTGGATTAATCTTGCACAGGATAGGGACTGATGGCGAGCTTATGTGAGGACGGCATTGAACCTGCGGGTTCCTTAAAAGCCAAGTACGTAAGTATTATTATTATTATTATTATTATTATTATTATTATTATTATTATTATTTCAGTACATCACATTGTAGGACGTGTCTCATTCGTTGGTGTTGTTGATTGCTAACCATGACAATTCCGATCCCTGCGCGGTACCGTCCTTTGTACAGACAACGATATCTGTATCAAAGCCGTGCCGGTCAGTTACGACGAAACCGTCAGTGCTATACAATATAAAGAACTAATGTTTGGTATTGAAAATTCTGGGAACCGGCTTTACTGTGGAAACCCTGAAATAAACTTGTATAAACATTAAAAAAAACTTTCTTTATACCGGTAACTACTACAACGCTAAAATAAAATCCTTAGAAAAATAAAATATACATTTTCTGTATCCCAATGCAAGTATAATCGGAGCGTTCATTTAACACCCAGTCGGAGGCCTTTGTGTTGTGATATATCTTTTTTGCACACATCATTACTTGCAATGTCAAGCGCTGTTACGATTCCGCTGTAAACATCGTTCCTAGTTACAATTACCATTAGAGATATATGTAGGCCTATTTCAACTTGCGTTAATAAACTCAAGGTACAACGGTGTTTCGTATTCCACATGGCGTTGATATCGGCACGTCAATTAAAAATGCTAACGCATCATTGGTAGTCATATGTTATCGCTTCTTGTGACTGGAGCGACATTTGAGAAGGCCTAATCAATAAACAAACTTTTATCTTATCTCATTAAAGGAAAGCGTCGACTTTGATGCCGGCTGGGTATTAAGAAAACGCGGACACTATACAGTAGGCCTAATATTTGGTAATATGCAGTGTATCTCCCTTAAAACCACAATAGTAAAGCTCCAGAGATCCTTCGACTCAGCGGCATTGTTTGGTAAAATATTCGAAAGTAAAGGCTGTAAATTATTTAGTACAGTGCGTTCGTAGCTCGGCCGGACCGTTCCGCGGCGGCCTTGGACTGGGTGAAGATTGGTGCGCCTGCCGCCAGAGTAGCGCTGTAGCTACCGCTGACACGCCAGTCAATCGAGTTGGAGCTGTCGTGAGGGAAAGACGCCTGTGCCCGTGTTGTAAGTAAAATTGTGTTGTCTCATGGTGATAAAGTGTCTATTAATAATGGTTGAATACACTTTAGAACAACGTATTTTTCTCTATGATGCGTATGTAAAATACTCTTCTGCAAGAAGGTGTCGAAGAGAATTTGAACATCGGTTTGAAGGTGTTCGATTTCCTAGCAGGTCAACTATTCATGACCTTGTCAATAAAGTCAGACGTACAGGATCTTTTTTAAATAAGAAACGTGTTCAACAAGCCGTGTACTGACAGAAGAGAAGCTTGATGAAGTAGGGGCCCGGTCAGAGCACTCACCCCGCAAATCACTGCGACGTTCAGCTCAAGAGGTTAACATTTCCAAGACGTCAGCTTTTGTCGCAACGAAACTTCTGAAACTTAAGCCATACAGGGTAAGTGTAGTTCATGCTTTACAACAAGATTCTGTAAGTAGGGTTACTTACTTACTTACTGGCTTTTAAGGAACCCGGAGGTTCATTGCCGCCCTCACATAAGCCTGCCATTGGTCCCTATCCTCAGCAAGATTAATCCATTCTCTATCATCATATCCCACCTCCCTCAGATCCAATTTAATATTATTTTCCCATCTAAGTCTCGGCCTCCCAAAGGTCTTTTTCCCTCCGGCCTCCCAACTATCACTCTATATGCATTTCTGGATTCGCCCATTCGTGCTACATGCCCTGCCCATCTCAAACGTCTAGATTTAATGTTCCTAATTATGTCATGTGAAGAATACAATGCTTGCAGTTCTGCGTTGTGTAACTTTCTCCATTCTCCTGTAACTTCATCCCTCTTAGCTCCAAATATATTCCTAAGACCTTATTCTCATACAACCTTAACCTATGTTCCTGTCTCAAAGTGAGAGTCCAAGTTTCACGACCATACATAACAACCGGTAATATACTGTTTTATAAATTCTAACTTTTTTTTTTTTTGACAGCAGACTGGATGATAAAAGGTTCTCAACCGAATAGTAGGGTTAAGTATTGCAATTGGTTTGTGCAGTCCGTTCATAATGGCGACGTGGACCCACTTTTAACGTTCTTCACTGATGAAGCATGGGTTCATCTTCACGGTCACGTTTCTACTCAGAACAATAGATACTGGGTTATCGAAAATCCCCATAATATTAATGAAGTTCCTCACCACGCTGTAAAGTTGGGGTTTGGTGTGCAGTTAGTGCGAGTAGAATTATCGGTCCCATATTTATCGACACAACAGTTGATTCACACGTTTATGTAACTTCAATTTTAAATAATTTTTTTCCGCAAATAACAAGAAATGAACGATTGAATGGCTGGTTTCAGCAGGATTCAGCTACAGGACACACCGCTTCGAATTCTAAGCATGAATTGCGAAGTGTGTTTGGTGACAGAATAATTAGTCGAGGATTATGGCCACCTCGTTCCCCTGACCTGTCTCCATGCGACTTTTATTTATGGGGAACGTTAAAGAATAAAGTGTACACGTCAAATCGGCACACGTTACAAGAATTGAAGGACAACATCACGATAGAAATACAGGTAATCAGTCAACATGAACTTTAGCGAGTGAACCAAAATTGTTTTCGGAGATATAGGGAATGTGTTCGAGTTCAAGTTCATCACTTTCAACATCTGTTGTGATGCAGGTAAGCCTAATGTTAGTAGAGTAGTTAGTGTTCCGTACCCTTGACTGCCGGTCGTTTACGTGTAACTCTGGCGGCAGGCGCGCCAATCTTCACCAATCCAAGACCGCCGCGGAATGGTCCGGCCCAGCTACGAACGCACTGTAGTTATAAATAGTGATGACAGATTTTAACAACTTAAAAAAATAGAATTTAAAAAATCAAATTTTGCATTTCATAGCACTTTCAATGTCACAATTTATCATTTTCTAGCGTTTTGTGATAGAACATTTCTTATTGAGGGTTTGGTGGTAGAAATTCAATGTCATTAATGTGTTCACAGATACATTTTCTAGATTTTCCAGTTGAAATTTTTGAAAATAAGAATTGAAGATACTTCCTTACTTACAAATGGCCTTTAAGGAACTCGCAGATTCATTGCCGCCCTCACATAAGCCCGCCATCGGTCCCTATCCTGTGCAAGGATAATCCAGTTTCTATCATCATATCCTCAAAATCCATTTTAATATTATCCTCCCACCTACGTCTCGGCCTCCCCAAAGGTCTTTTTCCCTCCGGTCTCCCAGCTAGCAGTCTATATGCATTTTTGGATTCGCCCATACGTGCTACATGCCCTGCCCGTCTCAAACATCTGGATATAATATTCCTAATGATGTCAGGCGAAGAACACAATGCACGCAGTTCTGCGCTGTGTAACTTTCTCCATTCTCCTGTAACTTCATCCCCCTTAGCCCCAAATGTTTTCCTAAGAACCTTATTCTCAAACACCCTTAATCTCTGTTCCTCTCTTAAAGTGAGAGTGTAAGTTCCACAACTATACAGAACAACCGGTAATATAACTCTTCTACAAATTCTAACTTTCAGATTTTCCATCTTGAATCTTGCGTACACTACATTTAACACTTAATTACAAATGATTGATAAATTGGCAACTTACTAGTGTTAATTATATAAACAACATGTGGCTTTCAGCTGTTTAGGTGTATACTGCACATCATCATCAAGCCTACTCAGATTTTTTGACAGCAGACTAGATGATGAAAGCTTCTCAGTCGAATAATATCAGGCATTTCCCATATTTATTTTGCGTTTGATTTCCTTCCGAGTGTCATTTATAT
Organism: Periplaneta americana; assembly: GCF_040183065.1. Taxonomy (NCBI): domain Eukaryota; kingdom Metazoa; phylum Arthropoda; class Insecta; order Blattodea; family Blattidae; genus Periplaneta; species Periplaneta americana. The sequence goes on along the minus strand of NC_091125.1, from coordinate 13,386,630 downwards.
TTGTTACTGTTGCCCTAAGATATTTGAATTTTTCCACCTCTTCGAAGGATAAATCTCCAATTTCTATAGTTCCATATCATACAATATTCTGGTCACGAGACATAATGATATACTTTGTCTTTTCGGGATTTACTTCCAAACCTATCGCTTTATTTGCTTCAAGTAAAATTTCCGTGTTTTCCCTAATCGTTTGTGGATTTTCTCCTAACATACTCACCTCATCCGCGTAGAAAAGAAGCTGATGTAACCCGTTCAATCCCAAACCCTGAAGAAACATAGGCACAAAATTACAATGAAATTGTGACCATTAAGAAATACCTCAAAAGCTGTGATGTGATTTCATCCCCGACCCATCTTGTTAGTCAATTACAGTCACAAGCTACCACGTACAAGTAGTTTATTAGTGAACACTGTGCCTAACTTCTGTGTTGGAAAGAGTGGGTGAAGAAAGAGTAACACTGAAACTGATTAGGAAGAGAAAATAAATTGGCTAGGCCACTGGCTGATAAGAAACTACCTACTGAAGGATGCACTGGAAGTAATGGTGAACGGGAGGAGAGTTCGGGGCAGAAGAAAATGTCAGATGATAGAAGACATGAAGATACATGGGTCATACGCTGAGACAAAGAGAAAGGCAGAAAATAGGAAAGACTGGAGAATGCTGGATTTACAGTGAAAGACCTGCTCCCGGGCAGAAAGCTCTAAATCATACCTGCACAAACAGCGCTCGGCGCGCGCTCCTTCCGAGCGGGAGAGCTGTGTTTACCGCTCGCCGAATCGGAGAGGAAGATACGAGAGAATGACATACACCTGATATAGATAGAGGGGAGGGAAACGACCACTCAGCTATCTAGTGGAGTGCAGTGCGTATTCTCAGTGACTGTTTCACGTTGCTTACCTACTGCTACAGTACGGTATGGAGGAATCTAAAAGACGGAAAAGTAGTGATCAGGCAAATTCTTTCAATGGTGCATGGGAAAATGCTTATTTTTTCATAGGTGCTGGAGTAAATACGCAGTGCTTTATCTGCCACAACATTTTGAAAGGTAGAAAGAAACATAACATAATGCGTCATTACGAGCCCAGACATAAAGATACTAAAGATATTAATCTTCAACAATTTTAATATCTCTCTTCAGGGAAAAGGCCAGCTCAGTGTTGGTATGTTGAATAAATTACGGGATTTCAGTCGTAAACTTACACTTTTTGTAAGTCAGTTTCGGGAAGGTAATATGGCTTACTTTCGAACAATAAACTGCTCGTGATGAAGCCATGTTAAACGATTATGTGCAAATATTAATTTAAATTCAAAATGAATTTACTTCTAGGTTCCAAGATCTTGTCTTAAGGTCCACACCTGTGGAGTAACGATTAGCGGGTCTAGCCGCGAAACCAGGTGGCCCGGGTTCGATTGCCGGGTCAAGTTACCTGGTTGAGGTTTTTCCGGGGTTTTACCTCAACTCAGTATGAGCAAACGCTGAGTAACTTTCGGTGTTGGACCCCGGACTCATTTCACCGGCATTATCACCTTCTCATTCAGACGCTAAATAACATAAGCTGTTGATAAAGCGTCGTAAAATAACCTACAAAAAATCTTGTCTTAATTGGAAAGAAGTTTAAAGTTATCATAATAAATTCTTCAACACCAGTTGAAACAATGCCATATAAGTTACAGGTGGGCCTGATTGGCGCAGTTGGTATAGCGCTGGCCTTCTATGCCCGAGGTTGCGGGTTCGATTCCGGGCCAGGTCGTTTGCATTTAAGTGTGTTCATATAACCTCGGCAGTTGCGAGCGTCGTTAAATAAAACATAACATTTAACTATTTACAGCTCGGACTTATTGATCTTCAATGTGGCCTAAGAGCTAAAGATCGTTTGAATAATACTACTAGCCTGATTGAGTTTTACAAGACTAAACATTAGCAATAATATCCTCGACTACACAGGCTGGCTGTGAAAATGATTGCTATGTTTGGCTCATCATTTATATTTGTGAGCAACTGTTTTCTATAAATAAACTTTAATAAAGACAGGCATCGAACATCTGTATAACGATCATTACGATCAGTAGGCTACTGTTCCTTTCAGCTGCCAACAGCATAAAACCTCGTTTTCATGTACTTATAAATAAAAATATAACAAAATGATATTGTACATTTAAGTAGGTATAACATTTCTATTATTTCTGTAAAATAAATAATTCTCTATTAATTAATAAGTCCAAGATAGTTTTGCAAACACTGAACGGGAATTCATTTCATAAACACACGTACTAGTACTTCCCTTTTGTGTATATTTTGTACGAGATCACCCCTTCTTCCAGTCCACCCTATACTGAGCGCAGCTAATATCTGCATTCCGCTCATGAGCTGTGAGCCGGCTCGGAGAGCGGAAACCTTGTGCAGGCCTGCTCTAAATGAATGAACTAGGCCTTAAAATATCGCATAGGCAGTCAATATCTACCACCAGCACCAAACAGATTAGTTGAAAACTCGAAATAATGGTACTGATAACAACAAAGAGGGTATCAGTTTGGCCAGATTGCTATGCTATTCGTACTGTAAAAAGGAACATGGAAAGGTGACCAAACTATTTGGAATAATTGTATGAACCTGTATGTGGCAGGCCTTTAGATAGATTCTTATTATTTTTTTTTTACAAAAACACAAAAATGTCTCAAAATATAATTTCCCAGAAACATTTATTATATTTCGCATTTTGTACTCAATTTCACATTTTATCGCGGATTAGAAAACTACAGAAATATATTTAACACTCTTTTAAACATAAAATTACATATTTTAACAGCATTTGGGTATATTTCGCATTTATCGTGAGTGCGAAAATTTATCATCTCCAGTTACAGGACACTTTACAAAATCAGTACCTATTTCTTATCTTATTTTTTATTAAACGATTGCAAAATTTTGCTAAAAATGTATAGTTTCCCTGGAAAAGAACGAGACGATTGAATATTCCTAAGTCTCCGATGTAAGACACTGCGCATGATCGGAGACCTGAGCACTGATACACAAGATAACGAATATTGAGTTACTTAAATTCAGGCTATTTGGTTTGTTACTAGCATCGTCCCGAAATTCACTTCAAAAACTGCAAAAAATATGATAATATTACGTAAATAAAAGATAAATATATACACAAATCGTGTAGTTAAATCGACAATGGACCTTCATGACTAGATCGACACTCCGCACAGAAAGGAAAACTTTCGTATCGTTTCAATAGCTTAGGCGCTAAGACTTGTGCATGTGGTATAAAAAAGAGCGAGTTCGATTCTTAGTCTACATTAACGATTTTTTTTGTCTAAATAACGTTGAAATAGAGTTTTACAAAGTCTTCAGATTAAGTGTTAATGATCACAGACAATACAAAATTACAAGTTATAATATTATAAACGTTAATCTAATGAATGCATTTATACAAACACACACACATACAATGTAAGTGCATATATATTAAAAACTAACAATTAAAATTAAATTAAAAAATATTCCTAAGCCACACAGACAAACTTTTACAAAGGTTTAGAGTCCTTAGGTTATATCATTTGCTGAGTAATTATTACAATATTTTATTAGTAAAACAATTTTTGTTAAAAGTGTAGCTTTGGATTATTTCATTCTCACTCCTTCAGTTGATTTTAACTATTTTATCTACGTGTTTGCAATAGTGTTTAATTTAATGTGCATTTAATTTTATTCATGTTATGATTGAATGAAAAGCACTGTTGCAGTTATTGACTAATTACATATATTAATACTAATTATTAAATACATCTGTTAAGTAACCAATTGCAGTATCTTTTGCAAAATCTTGAATGTTTAAGTTGTCAATAATATTTCTGTACTATATACTATAAGACGTTAAAAGAGCTTGCAATCGATTTGGGATCCTCTGCTTTATAATTACTGGTTTTAATGAAAAAATATTTTCTTTCTTAGGATATTTACAAGTTTAACTTTAATAATATTCCGAATAGCTTTAATTGCATTATCTGAATTTTGTACTTTTCTATTCAGATGTATTCTATTTCCCTCTTTCATAATTTTTTATAAATTACCCTGTACTTCTTGTAGTATTTAAGAACATGAGGATCATTACATTGCAACTCATTACATATAGATTCTTCTTTTTAATACATGAGATTTTTAAGTCCCTGCGTTATCTACATGTTTTTTACTTTTGAATTTTTTCAAAACATTGAGTGGAGAACATCCACTGAAGTGATTCTGAGATTAAGTGAAAAATACAATAAATTTACTCTTAATATCAATAGTCCAGTATCATATACGCTTTTCCAAGATACATTTTGTAGACATAAATGTAAATAATCACTAGATACAGCATTTACGATCCTTTTTTAGTTTTTAAATTAATATTTTGAAATTGTCCAGTGACATTGGAAACACTTAGGATTTGTTTACCATGTTCAGACAAACCATTGATTATAGGTTCTGTGGAATAGGAATTCAGTCTAATTCTGTATACAAAACTTTTATCAATGGCTGTGCTACTTCAACTTGTATGCTGGTGGGAAAATGATTCTACAAGTAAGGTTTCCAGTTTCAAGGAGGGAATTTAATTTATTTTTACGGAAAAGTTCCGAGAGATAATCTACATTTATGTCACTACAGATCACAAATTCCAAATGAGATTTCTAAAGTCTTTTCTTTACAAATTCAATGTTGGCTATAAATATTAATAAATAATGTAAGAAATATGAATGATTGTAGTTATAAGTCTGATTTACATTATAAAAAGCAAGAAGTTACATTCCGCGGTAAGATTCGAGCTTTCGATGTTTGGTTTTGTCGTCCAACGCTTAAGTACGGACCTATTCAATGGTTATGTTAATAACCTACAATTTAGCTGCAGCAATGTGGTGTCAAAACTTGAGATTTGTTTACTTAATGTAATTAGATTTAATTTGATTAGTTTCGAAACAATTAGACTTCCTGTTATTTAAATATTTAAGTTAGAGTTGATTTATTAACTATTAATGTGCAAGATGCTCCTTATTTCAATAATTCTATATCACGTTAAATAGTCATTGTCTACACTAAAGTATTATCGTCATCCCTCATTTCTCATCGTTATAGCTCTAGTTGAGGCTGGATATGGGGCTAGATCTGCTGGCCGTTTGGTCGATGTTCCTGGAAGTACAGTCGCGAGGTGGGTTCATCGTTACCAAAATTCACGGGAGGTCGAAAATCGCTCTATTCCTGGGCGTCCGCTGATTTCTTCATTGGAAGAGGATGCTCTCTTATTCGAGACAGTTCGATAGGATCCCTTTCGGACTGCTAACGAAATAAGAGCAGCATCTAACTTTCCCGGTTCTTCACAGACTGTGATCAGCAGGTTGAGGAACCGCGGTATTAGGAGCCGGAAGGCTGCGCAAATGGAAATATTGGGGGAAGCACAAGCTGTCGACCGTCTTCCCTTCGCTACCAATCGAGTGGATTTCGATTGGGGAAATGTAGTTTTCTCCGACGAAACAACCATCTCGAGTGATTACGAAGGTCCTGTCCGTGTCTATCGTGAGGATGGACTCCGACATGATCAGCGCTATGTGCACCAATTTGAAAGATCGGGGCGCTTTAGCATATCGTGTTGGGGATGGATGTCTTACGATGGACCTGGCGTTATAGAACGCATCGATGGCCGGTTTAATGCGGGAACTTACGAGCACATTCTGGAAAATATATTCCTTCCTTTCGCCCGAGAATGTTTTCCCGAAGGAACATTGCTGTTCCAGCAGGATAACCATCCCGTGCACTATGCCGCAAGCTTTCAAAGATGGTTTCAAAGGAGACCCCAGATTGAAATCATTAATTGGCCTCCGAAGTCACCTGATTTGAATGTCATCGAAAATTTATGGGCGGAATTGAAAAAGAGAAGAATAGCCACTTATGCACACCGACGCCCTCAAAATCGAGACGAATTGTTGAATCAAGTTGTTGACATCTGGGAACATCTCGCCGGGGATCAGAACTTATTCCACAATCTCGTGACATCCATGCCGGATCGACTTAGAGTTGTAATAGAAGCTGATGGCATGTGGACAAGATTTTAAGTTAACAGGTCTCTTTTTGTTTCTTATGATTTTTGTTTGAGGAAGAATACTTTTAACTTCCAAGTAAGATTTATTTTTTTTTTTCGACGAGGTTCAGCCCACTTGTAAGACCCAGAAATTGGGCATAAATTATTCCATATTTTTCGACAAATTAGACAGTCGAGGAAGTTAAAGAAATTAATTACACCTCAATAAAAAAAAAAGTTTTACACGAGACGTTTCGGTTATACAGTGGAACCGACACGCTACTATAGGAGCTACCGAGACAAGACAGTGGCAGCAGCAGTCCAGAATGTAGATCCCATAGCAGGCGTTTGCCATTCGGTACAGAGAAGCAATGATATTTTGTGACTCGAGCTATGTTATGAAATCGTGGCCTTAAATGGCTATCTTCTTCGTGATCCTTATTCTTGTCCTTGTCCTTGTTGTGGTCCTTGTAACAATTCTTGTTATATTTCTCATGGTACTTATTGTTACGTCGATATCGAGTGAACCGCGCTGTAGAACTTTAACTTTCGACGACCAAGAGTCGTCTTATTTCTTTTAAGGGTAACTGTACCTTGTTCTCTCAAATAACAGTTTTAAATTGCGACATATCAACCTAATCTCGAAAACTAGTGATCTGGAGACTTCGAGAAACAATGTCTGAGTTGGTTATGTATGGTAGTCGTCTTATCAGGGATGAAGGTTTTTCGCTGCGGAGCAATATTAGCTGAATTGTTACATATCGACATAAAGTTGATGTTTAAAGTTATGTATTTGTCGAACGCTATTTTCCCTCTTACGAGGTTGATACTTCATACAATCCCTACATCGCGTGGCCAATCCACGTGTCGGAAAAAAAATTCTGGATGAGAAGGCTCTAAGAAAAACTTACATATCGGCCATTTTTCGTTCTTCTCAGAATTCAGTGACGCCGCAGTAGGAAGTGTCAGTAATTACTCGTAATAGAATAATCTTGTAATTAACAAAATCTGCTGGGAAGTCGTTTGGAAATTGAAACAGGAAAACAGAAGATATTCTCTTTTCATTTTGAATCCTGCGCACTTCTTCTTGTGCGCATCTACTTCACGGTCCCGCATCAACTTTCACGGCAAGCCTGTTTGCGCAGCTAATGTTGTGTAAATGCCAATACGCGCCATGGAGGGGAAATGTGGGCAGGAATGACAATTGCCAGAAGAAAGGAATGCGCGGAATTTCAGTATTGGTAATCCGACATGCACAGACAACTGAACTGATAGTGCGGTGTTGCGCACTCTCCCGCACACGCCCCTATGCAGGAATGTACACCTCTTCCGGGAAAGTTTACAGCCGAATGTTAAGAGATTATCTATCTCCTTCTCCATCCCAGGCCTCTATCGAGTACTAAATATCCGACTTATTTCTGTAACCCACTATTACAAATAATCTGATTTCATCAGCCATAGTCAAGACAAAAGGAAAGATCGGAGAAATAAGCGAATAATATCTCAGTGGACAAGTCTTTTGAGTGTCATAAACCACGTGCTAGCAATATTGATGGAGCGGAGTTTTGCGTATCGACCTGCTTCTTTTTCAATATTATTTGGGAAAGAATCGCGTTTAATTTAGATGTACGGAAGTTTATTTTGCTGACTGACTCACTCTGGTAGTGAGGGATCTAGTTTCATTGAAGTATCTTAAAAAAAGTAAAATAATGGAGTAAATGAATTATTATTATTATTATTATTGTTATTATTATTATTATTATTATTATTATTATTATTATTATTATTATTATTAGTATTATTACGCAAAGCACATTCCACTTTACTTCTAGGCTGTCTACCCTGTCTCCCCCTACGCCTCGCAACTCCTGATATGGATATAAATTGATGTGACTTTTTCTCATTATTAAGCACTTTTCTTGGCGTATTAATTTTGCTAAGTTTTTATTGTATCTAACTGATATAGCTACATATTCTTCTGGAAAGTGTTTCTTATTAGGACCAAAGCATATAGATCTAGGCTTAACTATGAAATAGTTATCTCAAACATAACCACATTCCATACAACGTAGAATTTCGCACTGGGGTATAGCTGACTGATTGAGCTGTAAATGCATAACAAAAATTAAGAGGGGAGTCCACAGGCTTAACGAAGATAGAGAATCACGAACCACATAACTAGTACCCGGAAGTTCATTAATGAATTTGTATATATATATATTTTTTTTTTTCCAGGGGTTATAACTATATGCTTATACACTATACTGATTATCAAGTTTTGAATTTATTTAACATGGTTTTGTGTTGCTTGTAACTGCATATTTTCATGTTTTTTATATGTTCAATACTTTAATACATATACGACATATTTATCACATTTACAAGTCCCCCCCCCCCACCTTAAATCCTTTGTACAGAGCCAGAAATAATATTTGGGTCCACTCTTGAACATCCCTACAGAAAGCGATTTACAACGTTCCCTGTCAGTATAACATTGGACCCGGACCGTCGGTCGAGAGGAGATGGACATGCCGCGTGGAAGAGGTTTCTGTCTCGTAGTAATAGCTTAGGCCAGCGTTTCTCAAACTTTTTTGTAGTGAAGACCACTTTTTTAAGTCATAACAGTTCCGCGGACCACCTTACTCTTGTTTCCTTCGAAAGCAAATTTATCATTTTTGTAGCATATTTTAATACCAGAATACTTATATTTAAAAATGGAATTAATTAATTATAATACTTTTCTAATTATATTTTTTGTAGCCAATCACAAGTAACTTATAACAAATTCTTTGCATTGTTGATTCATCGCTTGCTTGTTAGCAGTTAGTTGTTTGAAATCCTTCTTACGTGGTACCTGCAGTAGTCCATGTCTCTGTTAAATAGTGTCCATTATAAATAATGGAAAACTGGTTTCGATCCGGATCTTTGAAAAGAAAGGAACATGATGATACGCTTCATTTGGGCAGTGCTAATAGTTCAGAAGCTGTGTGTGAAGAAATATATTAATATCAGTGATTATAGTGTCATTAAAGAAATATCTAGTCCTAGTGGTAGCTATTCAAAGAAAAAATACTTTCGTAAATAAAACGAGTTAGTTGGAACTTGGATTTACTGGTATGGCAATGAGAGTGAACCAAAACCTTGGTGCATTGTTTGTTATGAAGTGCTTTCAAACGAGTATATGAAAACCGCGAAATTGAAACGGCGTATAGAGACGAAACACGCAAGTGTAAAAAGTAAACCCCTCGGATTTTAAAATAGGCAGAGTCATAAAATTTCTTACATCGTCATCTGGAAAAACAAATAAAAAAATTAATGCACAAACATGCTCGATTTTCAACACGTAAAGATGAAATTTGGCACGTTCTATTATTGATATACGACATACTGTACGTGCCCATTTCAGTGTGCAGACTGGGTGTCGGCAAAACTATTAAGAAAGTCATCAGCACATCAAAAGAGGCACTTTGGTCCTCTGTTATGAATTCGGTTGGTCCCTGGCTGGGTTACAGGCGCGGCGCCAGATTTGCAAGAAAAAGATGACAAGAAACTCCCCGTCTGAATTTTATTTTTTCTTCTGTTTTTTTTTAAGGACCACAAGGACCACTCGAGGACCACAGGTGGTCCGCGGACCATAGTTTGAGAAACGCTGGCTTAGGCTGTTACGTTTACCAATTGGAAGATCCAATTTGTCTTCCAAATAAAAAAATAATCATAATAGCGGAAAAAAATGGTGAACCTAACACCTCATCCATCACCGTCTACTTCTGCAACTACTCTGATCCATTCGTTTAATTTAATCGATAATTAGGGCTACTAAATTTAGGTGGTTTATGTAGAAAGGATATTTAACACCTACTTTATGGAACAATTTTAAACAGAAGGATAGTTCATATTCACCATGTTTTATATAACTGTATTAACAATTTTAAGTTAACGCCTGCATTAACATTTAATAGTATTTAAAACAAATATAAACGAATGAAAGCTCTATTTCTTTAAATACCCCAACTTTTCTATATTCTCTTTTACAGACTGCCTCTGTTGTTAGGTATGATCTGAATTATTGTTTCTTTTGCTGTGGATTCCACATCCCCCCCTCGGATATAGTATAAATCCCACAGGGGATAAGGTCTGAATTCAGCACAGATAGTCGGTGCCTTAAATGAGGAAGAACAGACCATATCATACCTGCTTAATATATGCAAATTAGAAGCCACTAACAATAAGTTGTAACTGTAAGCCGGTGAATAATGGATGCTTCAAATTAATATGGCTACTGATATTAAAATAATGTGACCGAGTAGGCTACTGTAATGGTTGAGCTATTTGGACTTTTTCCATTGCTAATTTAAAAAAATTGTAACACAACGTTCGAAGAGTTGATCTCTCTTCGTCGTCAGGTGAAAACCTACTGTGGGGATCGTTACAAACTAGGTTTTCACCTGACGACGAAGAGAGAGCCACTCTTCGAAACGTTGTGTTACAATTTTTGAAAACCAGAATTGGAAAAAGTCGAAACAACTCAACCATTGAACAATTCACCGTTGCTCTCCCCCTCCTTCATTCAGATCAATGCTAGGCTACTTTAATTTGTTACATGGCCAAATCAATAGGCCTATGAACATTAGAATGTATTTTTCCTAACGTAATTCATATAACATACCAGCACAAGCTTTTCATTGAGTTGCTTAGACGATACGTAATTTTATTCTTTTTCATTGATAGATCGGTTAGTGGCCTCCATAAAGAAAATTTTCGTTAAATCCCCATCGAGAATTCAGTTCTTTAGAACAATAGCACCTTATACTCCTGTTCCACTTGCACCAGTAGCTAACCCGATGGGGAAAGTGGCTCAGTGAGGCCTTATGGGTCATTATGCTCAGCACCTACAATCTGTTAAAGAGATGGTTAATTCAATGGACTCGACCGATGCTGCATCTATGAAGGCAGCTTTAATAATATATTCTCAGTGAGTTGGAAGGGAATCTTGTAATTACATTTTTCAATTTTTCCGATTAACCAAAATCAATCCTGTCCCTGAAAACTGTAGACACTACCTTTAATGTGTTACAATTTCTGAAAAAATCTAGTCTGTGTTCTGTTTGTGGCAGTGTAGTGCAAATATAGAGGAAAATGTAACTAATACATTTTAAAATATCCTATGTACCAAACGATGTGCGATATTGGTGACATTCTCGAAGGAAAATCCATCATTATACCGGAAGAATTATTTCTTTCTGTGTTAAACAGTCAACATCATTCTTATGCCCCTGAAATCTATTGCGACGCGGAAAGAAGTTTCGCGAGATACAAAAACATAATGAGGGACAACGGACGCAGTTTCTCAATTGAAAACTTTAGTCAAGTGTTGGTCGTGAACTGCAATTTTATTCATCGCTGATTTTAGCTCATGCAACCTCTAAGGGACCTGTAAAGAATAATGTAAATTAGTACTCGCTTAGCATCCGTAGTGTTACGGGAAACGTGTTTTCTTTTAATTTATTTTTGTAGGCCTATATTTATTGGCATATTTTGAACTGGTTTAAGGGAATATTTTCATAAATATTTTGTAATTTTAGGGCTGTGTTTTATTGTTATTTCCTTCTGTCTCAGTGAACATGGACATACTGTAGCATAGTACTTTATTGTAAATATACCTTATTATATACAGTAACAATAATAATAATAATAATAATAATAATAATAATAATAATAATGATAATGATAATACAGTATATATAATGAGGAAACAAAGAGGAAGACAGAAAATAGGAGAGATTGGAGAAAGCTGGGTTTGCAGTGAAAGACCTGCCCTTGGGCAGAACACTTAATGAAATGAAATGAAATACAGTTAAATCCCGATAAGACGCTGTTCAAGGGACCGCGTGTAAACCGCATATTAGGCGGGTATACTAATTTTGACTTGTATACAGTATCTGTTAGCATTTTCCTTTATTGAAATACATGATTCATGAAAAGTAATACAATATTACTCCAATATGCAATTACTGTACGTCAAAGACATTCACATTATACACTCTACTTAATTCTTTCGAAAAAAGTCATTTAGGCGTAGCCTATAGTTGTTTGCCGTGTGCGTGAACCCTTACAATGAATAATCACATTTTCAACACGATTTAAATTTGAATTTACACTAACTGACATACCGTCAGAAAAAGCACTGATAAATTGTCAGCATCATCATCAGTTACGTCAGATGGAGGACTACTTTCAGGCACGAATTATCGGAACCCTATGAATTAAAAAAAAAAATGTACTCACCATTTTGTTGTCCAGATCCTTTAACCATGTGACAAACAAATCACTGGTCATCCATGCACGTGCCTGGTTCTTACAAACACATGGCAGGTTCTTCTGATTTTTCCACTACGATCAGAGGTAGCTTTTCAGTGCTATCAACCAGCACTGTTGCCCTCTTCTTGCTTAATTTTCACCCATGGCACTTTTCTCCTTTGAAAACGTATGTCCACACCTGTGGAGTAACGGTCAGCGTGTCTGGCCGCGAAACCAGATGGTCCGGGTTCGATTTCCGGTCGGGTCAGTTACCTGGTTGAGGTTTTTTCCGGGGTTTTCCCTCAACCCAATATGAGCAAATTCTGTGTAACTTTCGGTGTTGGACCACGGACTCATTTCACCGTCATTATCATTATCTGACGCTAAATAACCTAAGATGTTGATAAAGCGTCGTAAAAAATAAAAAAATACGTATGATTTTTCGGGTATTAGCTTAAAGAATAAACCACATTCGTCCGCATTAAAAATATCACAGGATTCGTATCCTGAAATCAACTTAGGGAGACTCTGCTTTTCCACTCACTAACGTCACTTTCACTGCCAGTTCCTGACTCGCCGGAAATCTGGCGGTAAACAATTCCATGTAGTTGTTTAAATCTGTCAAGCCAATCATTGGAAGCAGAAAAGTCGAAGTTTAATTTGCATGCGATTTCGCGCGCCTTCTCTTGAATGATAGGGCCACTTATGGGTATTGTTGCACTTAGAGATTGATGAAGCCAGTCGACCAAAATGTTCTGCAAGCCCTCATGTTTACCACACTTCACTTTCCTGCGCTTACATCACTGCAGCTGTAGTGATTGAGTCGCGATTTTTTATTATCGTCCTTAATGTCGATGATGAGATTCCTAATGAATCAGAGAGTTGTTTCTGATTAAGAGTACTGTTTTCATAGTATGTACTTTCGTAAGATTTCCAATTTTTCTGACTCAATTCGGAAGGCGGTAGTCTGCTAGCGTTTGCGTCGAGAGAGACAGATAGAGAGAGCAAGGCAGCGTACAACATTGCCACATCGTACTTCATGCGCACGTGCAACACAAATAGCGCAGGAGAGAATTTAAATTATCAAAAGACAATAATGACATTAGCTGTTGATTACTTTAAGCATGACACCAAACAAACTCTCTTTCTTTCGCTAAAAATATTCTTTGCACTGTTCTCAATCCCACACCACACGCTTCTACAGTTGTTTCTTCCACGTTGGCAACGTTGCAGCCAGCATCAAGATGGCCGGCAGCGTTCTGCTCGTCAACGTTTTTAAAATAATTATACACCTTAAACACTATTTTCCGGCCTACCTGTGCAATACTTGTCTTTTTACAGTCCGTTTATTTATCTTACACACACACACAGTAAATGTTAGTTTTACTTATTCAATGTATTTAAACACTCACACTTGAACAAATTAACTAGGGAAGTGCTAGTTATAGACTGATTCCGATTGGTTCTACTGTACAAGCTTGTGACGTCACATACCAGAAATGCAACGACACATATAGCAGCCGACCGTCTTCCGAACTGCCTTCTAGTCTAAGGACAACAAACTCACCAGCAAAATTTCCAGAATTTTGTTACGGCCGAGTGAGGAATGTTGTTTGAGAGAGAGGGTTAGCAAGAGGGTGAGGTATTGTAACTGTATGTAGGCTTTAAACGCGCAGGTAAACAGTCGAATAAAGCCTGGTTCAGACGGTGCGTGTTTCTGTGATGGATTCCAAGGTGGGTGCGCGGATGGGTAGCCTGCGTGCTGACTGGCTGGCTCCCGTGTTGCTTACGGTGATGGTAGTTGTTCACACGGAGCTGGCTCTTTTCACAGTTCAAATGGTAAAATCATCTGCTGCTTCATCTGTTGCCAACACTCATGGTCAGAAAGAAACTAAACCGTGAGTGGAAAACAACAAAAGTCCTACATTAACAGTAGTAAATGTTGTAATAAAGTAATTAAGCCATAAGTGCAAAACAGCTAGTCCGATATTTAATTGTTGTTTCTTAGAAACTAAAGAATATAGAAAAAACAGGTTTAGTTGGAAAACAACGAACATGGCGACATGGTTTCAGTGGTGATATTATATGATCATCTTTGGTTTCCAGCCTGCAAACCATCACGAAAAATAGCAAGGAACCTACCCTCGAAATCAACGAGTTAGACAGAGAAAGATATAGAGTGGTCATTGCGCCGCCATGTTTGAAGTAAATTGAACGACCGTCCGCCATGAACTTATGCGCCCAAAATAAAGTGGGCGTGGCATTAGAATCGTCAGCTGTCAAAATTTCGTTTGCATAAATCAGTTAAACTGAAGTGGAAAAACCTAGTATTTCGTCAAATACGTGCTAGGAACTTAATCTAAACTTATGCACGCTAAATTTAAAACACTTGAGCTATTCCTAGAAGGAATGCTTAAAAGAATAACCTAAGCAAAATTGTCATGTAGTATGACAAGAAGTCCTAGGAAATATACTGAAGAAAATGTTAATATTCCTAGGTTCTTTTAAATGCAACCTGCAAGATTGCCTATAAAATGAACGAGTATGATTCGGATGTTTTTATAAAATTGTTTTCCCAGCCTCTACACGTTGCAAAACTATTTATTATACAATAAGATATAGAATAAAAGTAGGCCCTAACTGTAGTAAACAACCTTTACCTCCAAGCTTGTAACTTGGGTAAAACATGACCAAACACGCTTTCAGTTTTTTTTTTTTTTTTTTTTTTTTTTTTTTTTACAGTAGAGTATAATTATTATCGAAATGTGAACGTGAGGCCAACAGCCATCTGGTCTGTCTGAGCCTTTAAAGGGCTGTGGCACCACAGATTATTATTAGTGTATAATTGATCACCCACTTACAATAATGGGGTAAGTAGTTACGAAATATATTCATACTTACCCCATTAGTGCACGTGGGTGATCAATTATGTTCTTTCATGTCCTTCCAGTCAAAATACTAACAACAATACGACCTACCCTAGAGTTTTGCGTTATTTTGGATGCGAGTATCGAAATACAATTTTAATATTTGATTGCTATTACTGGGCTTGAAACGGAATTGTAGCGGTTTTATCCGTATTTAGTTTAACTTTATTACTAGTGAACCATTTATTTGATTAATCGTTTGTCTTCGAAATAGGCCTACTTTTTATAAGCTACAGCTCATCGTCTTCTTCTATAAGCAGTAAGGACAGAAGGAGCAGAAATAAAGGATGCCGGTGTCGGAATACAATTTTAATATTGTATTGCTATATGTTTTTCACTGGGTCTGAAATGAAATTGTAGTGGTTTTATCCGTATTTAGTTTAAGTACATTACCAGTGAACCATTTATTTTGTTTATGCCGGGCGTTGTTACACATTTATGCAAGAAAAAAAATGCTGCTAATTAACAAAACTATGGACTTAACTTCATAAAATTTACATGAAATATGATATATCAGTTGCCTTTTTCCTTTTGACATTGCAGTTATATGCAGCACACACAACAGGCATGTTTTTTCTTCGTTTTTTTGTAGTTCTTACCTCCGTTATACAACATTGTAAGCAGACGAATTTTTACAAAGGCGGACGCTTAGTTCAGATCTGCCGTGTTTCGCGGGGGCACCGCAAAGAGCGCTGTACAGGACAACATGGCCACTCTATAGTCTTCTCTTTCTAACTCTGTGCTCGAAATCCAGCAAGGTACCAGAGCGCATTACTTTCGGTGAGTGACCACGCAGGCGACCCATCCGCGCAGCCACCTTGGAATCCAACACAGAAACACGCACCGTCTGAACCGGGCTTAAGGGAGCGTAACAAGAGGGTGGAGTATTGTACAGGTTTAAATGCGCAGATAAGAGGGTCGAATACTTTTCAGGTTAACAGGACCAGTGAGTTCAATGGCCAAAATGTTTCATTGCTGTAAAATACATCGAAAATATTCCACAAAAATAGCGTATTACAGCTCGACCAAGTTAAGCCTGCGAGCCGAGAGGGGAAGTTGGAGGCTGTTCTTAGTGAAAGGAGGCGGAAACGAGAGGAGACCAGTACAGTCTCATGAAGCAAAGTTTTCCTACTGTGCTTCAGTTCATAGAGCGGTAACAATTTAAGACGCTTTGAAATAGACTGTACTTGTACTTCTGCTTGACAGTGAGGTTTGGCGTTCTGATTGGCAAGCGTGGAGAAAGTTGCATGAGGGGGGAGGCTGGGAGACAGCGTAATTGTTGCCTTTATCTGAAGACAAGGACAAAAAATGCGTGCGCTCCGTAGTGTATTTTAAACGATGTGCACACGTTGAAATCTGAGCGACAAGTGATCTATGTGGCAACTCTGTTTTGCCTCTACATTCCTCTACATTCCATTCCGATATCCCCACTCGCAGACTTGACTTGGGCAAGCTGTATGCGGGACTAGACCGCAACAAACGGAGTACTTTATAAAGGTGTTAGATCTATATACGAAATGTACAGGGACCGGACAAAAAAAAAAGCATATTACACGGAATAGCGTAATATGCGGGCGAGTCTTATCGAGGTTTTACTGTATTATGTTTAGAACCTATAGAACAAAATAGTAATAGATTTGAAAGGAAAATAAGATTTTTACATAAAGGTTTCAGTTTATTTTGTTTGCAGTGGCGGCGGCGAACGAGAACGAGGTGTGAGTTCTCAGACGTTGTACTTGCGAGGCATCCGGGACGCAATGGGTTGGCGAGATTGTGACAACTGCTTCTCAAGGCTAACGCTGAGTACGTGTCCAATTTGCACTTGAATGGGTGATCAGTTACGCGGACCGTCATATTAGCTACATCTGATAGTCTTGTGGGTCTTTCGACATACGCTATAGCCTACATCAGGGATGAGACGATATTAGCTCCCAATCATGGTAGAAAAGCTCGACCTTGATCACGAGCGCATAGCGCATCCGCTACATAGCATCGTAACGCAGACGTCAGGGATGTACAAGCACATGCAGTGAATAAAGGTAGCAATTATTACAATAACTTGCGTTCCTAAATTTCTGGCTATGTAATAGGGCTAATTATTCAGTTATTTAATATACATGTACATATATAAACAAATCGCAAAGGGAAGGGTTTTTTTTAGGAACAAAAAGAGAAATAGGAAAAGTTACTTGTATGTGAACCATTTTCTTGTTAACAGCAATTATTTATTATGTAAATACTTCAGTTCATTGGTTAGGGGAAATTAATAGGGTCTACCTGGTCCACGTGTGTGACCTCTAAGTAATTTTGAGTATTTGTTGAAAAAAGTAATGATGACGGTATTGATTGAAATAGAGTACATTGATTGTGTGATTGTAAAATGTAGTCCTTACTCTCCAGTCGTGATTATGTAATGAGTTTTCTTAGAGCGATTTGTGAGATGCACGTAATACGAAAAAACAAATTGATTAAATTAAGATATTGAGAGCCATCGTAATTTTTGGGGTCAATCATTTAAGGTGATATGTATGATTTTTAAAATTTCCGCAATTTTCGGCCAAAATTTGTGAAATTTAAACTATATAAACAGATCTATAATAATATGTGTACAAAATTTGGTGCAGTTTGGTCTAATAGTTTTGAAATTATATTTTTAAGTATATTTTTATATTGACGTTACTATAAAAAGCTCCTTACATAAAGTTTTCAAAATGTTTAATTTATATTTGCTCAAAATCCTGAAAATAGTTATTAGAATAAAAGTGAATTAGCTTTTTGAGCTTAGTAATAGTATAAGTTAAAGTGCAATCAAAGATAAAATATTATTTCTAAATTAAAGAAACACGTAGTCTAATAAAAGTAAATATCCAGAAACAAGCAACAAATAAAACATCAACAATACATTTAAAATAAAGTAATAAAAGGAATCTAGATACAGTCTACTGACCCAAATATAAATTAATTTATCTTCGATGTCAATTCCGAAAGCAATTTATTTCTCTCTTCTCCTGAATAATGCCTATATATATTTTTTTTCATGTTGCGTCTCATAATGCCGTTTCATATTGCTTTTTTTTTTGCAAATGATATATTTTTACACAACAAACACTGGACTTCATCACCATGTTCGAAGCATAAATATTGTATCTTCCACTTTTCCTTGAAAGCTTTAAGCGCTTCAGTTCCGTCATGATGCGCTGTGTACTAAGATCTGTACATCCTTTAGCAATGTTTACAGGTAAAAGAGCTCCCCGCGCGCGCAGCGGGCAGAAAAGAGCTTTCGCTCTAAAGTATTAGTCGCCATCGCAAGACTGGCCTACATTATCTGAAGGGGTGTGGATCAGTTGTCTCCCGTAGACAGTTTTCACAGAAACATTTCCTCGCGTGTCGAATGACACTCAAAATGATAACCCAATTTCCTCCCGGCCATATTTTATTTCGAAATACTATGTAAACAGCTCCCTTCCCTCTCGTAAAGCCGAGTTCCCTTCCAGCCAGTTCCAATAAATATGTAGGCCTAAGATCGCATCATTCGAAAATATTGACAGTACTGCACTGTGTATAGCAGCAGTTCCCAATATGTGGTCCGTGGAACCAAGGTGTGTTTTCAAACTCAATTTTTAACCAAGCTTACCTTTATCACGTTCTCTGATTTTTGCAGGGAATATGTTTTGTTTACCTCAGACTTTTGAGATACAGAGTTTAACAGGAATGAGTTCGCCTAGGGAACTTCTCTTGGTTTGCTAATCTTGCTTACATATCCGATATTTTTAAATGTTTACTTCTTTTTTAATTCTGGTATTCGTGGTCCAACTTTAATTGTGTCCACCGTTCAACTGAAGTAAGGTAACGAAATTAAACTTGTAGTCTCGTTGAGTTACCAATCCAAAATTCCAGTCATTTTACACTTTCAGTGAGTTCCTAGTAACACAGGATGATGAATTCTTGTCCGATATCTTTGGAAGTATAGCAATGTCTTCATAGAATAACATTAATATTAAGGGAATATTATCTTCTTTTTTTTTGCAATGGAAAAAAACAATGAACACATGCATGCAAGAAGACTGTCTATCCCTCAAAGTGGAAAATATCCAGATTAGCGCTGCTATCTCTTGGATGCAAGGGATAATATTATTCATGAGTGGTCTATCATCAGGAAGTATCATGGCGGTTAATTATACTCCATCAAATTTCTTGTATTTATTGTTGTTGCATTGTAGCTTTTTTGAAACTCATTTCCCCCCCCCCCCTTTTTTAAGAAATGAAGGTTAGACCGTTGTTGGTGGCAAATAATAGTTTGCTTGTCGAAAAAGAAGAGGATCTGTTAGAATTATCAGAATTATCTTCTAATTCGAGTTAAAAATCGAGTTTCCTACAACATTCATGTTGCAATTTTGGTTGCATGCATCACCCATAGCTATACTATTGAGATAAGTCTTAGTGGCCGTGCTTCATTTACTTATTTATTTATTTCCTTATTTACTTATTTATTTATCCATCCATCCATCCATCCATCAATCCATCCATCCATCCATCCATCCATCCATCCATCCATCTACTGTATTTATTTAGTTACTTAAAATTCACCACCAACAGAAGAAAACTTCCAATATTATAGGTGGCTTGCATTGATACAATTTATATACAAAATGCATAATAGTAAAAAAAAAAAAACAAAACAAAACAAGCAACACAAACGAAACAAGGATAGATAATAGATGCTAGAATATAATATTGCAGTTAATATTAGTGCCAAATGTCAATATAATAATGCAGAATTATTTCGAAATTAGAGTAAAAACATTATAATACATTATTCATGATTTATATACCTAAGGAAATATAGTTCTCTTTAAAGCTGTATGGATTTTTTAAATTGATAAACTGAAATCTAATTGAAAATTACAGTTTAAAGACGGAGAGTTTTACGTATTACACTTAACAAGCAATTGAGAGTTCTTGAAAAAAAAAAACAGTTGTAGGAATTGGAATAACAAAAGTTTGCCTATGACGTAATTCTGTTCTTTTTTACATTGAACTGAAGGAATTTAAAAAAATCACAGTTATTCAGTATACCATCAACAGTATTATAGAGTAAAAATTTGGCTCTTTATTAATCGTCTAGATTTTAAAATTGTATAATTAAATTCAAAACAAATGATTATATGAAATTTACTTCCCATAAGACGACACGTGATGTTTTTAAAATATAAGTAACATAAAAATCTTTTCTATAATCTTTCTATTTGCATCTGATGGAACTGGAACTGAGGTGATCATATTATAAAAGCATACTCTAGTTTACTTCTAACTAAAATTTTATATAGCGTAACAATAGTATATATTTTAAAATTCTATTACATTTATGATTATAAATCCTAATTGTCTATATGCATCAATTATCACGTTATTTAAGTGCATTTGAAACATAGGTTAGATATAAAATAAATACCTAAATCCACTCTAAGTTGTTCTATAAGTAATTTCACACCATTAATTTCATACAAATTTTGAGTAATTATCATCTTATTTTTAGAATACGTCATAAAGCAACATTTATTAGGATTTAACAGAAGAAAATGTCAATACTCCATCTATAGTCTGTCCAAAACATGTTGATCAAAAACGTCTTGTTTGTCAATGACTTTATACAATTTAACATTGGCAGATATAGTAAACATTTATAGTGTAAAACTTGTTCAGGCAATGAAAAGAACAAGGCACCAAGATTGGATCTTTGGTGTACACCTGAAGTTACTGTGAATGCTTTTGATTTTACTTGATTGAATGAATGATACTGTTGCCTGTTTGTAAGATATGATGTTATTAGCTGTAAGTATGAAAAACATAATCCGAAACTTGAAAGTTTATTAATAAAATTGTATGGTCAATTTTATCAAACACTTTCCAAAAATCAAAGTAGGCTATATCACGTCCAAATTTCTAAGATTATACAATGTATCAAATGACTTTTGTGTAAAATTAATTAGATTTGTTATGGGTGTAAAATCCACGCTGATTTATATCAATTGCATTATAGACACGTTGAAAAATTCGTACATATAGAATCTGCTCAAATACCTTGAATGGATCACAAACTATTGCAATGGGTCTATAATTTTCCATTTTACTATTATCACAAGATTTTAACACAGAGCAAACCTTTGTTAACTTCCACATTTTTGGAAAAGTTTTTGGTTCTAAAATTAAATCATACAACAAACGTGAAGGATACATAAGTACTTCGGGACAAGCTTTCAATACATAAGGAGGTGAGTCGTCTGGACCACAAGATTTTTTAGGCTTTAATTTTTTAATAGCAGTCAAATATTCTTGTCTACAGGCTCAATTGTTAATGGATAATTAATATAATCCGGTGTTACCGTATTTCCTATTAGAGGGTTGTGTGATATGTTTACAGAGTAAACTGAACTAAAGTAATCAGCAAATGCTTCCGACATAGAATCATTGCTATCAAAAATGTGATCTTGTCTAGTCATTCACTTTGCTGTGATAATTTTGCTAGTTTTCTTATTTTTAATATAATTCCAGACAACTTTAGAGTCGTGTTTAAAAGTGTTATCTATCTCGGTAACATAACTGTGATACGCATTATTTATCATAGTTTTAACTCTTTTTCTAATTTGTTTTATTGTTCTTTATTATACTTAGATAAACGCATCCTTCTCCTAAAATATTCTTTCAACTTGAGGTTATTTATAATTTCTTTTGTAAACCAGGGTGGATACTTCTTTTTAGCTAAAACTCTTTTCTTTGGAAGAGTAGAATCCATTATAGAATATATCGATGGCTGAGAACCAGACTGTTCTAAGTCCAACTTTTTATCGTCGTCGTCGTCTTCCTAACAAGTATTACGCCGAGTGGCCTGTTACGGTCTCAAACTAGAATTTTCAGTCCATCTTTTCTTTGGACGACCCAGATCTTTTGCCATGCGGATGGTAATGAAACAGTGCTTTTGGAATTCTGCATCGATCCATTCGTTCGAGATGACCCTTCCACTGAAGTTGATATTTGCTGATGAATTGCGTAATGGGTTCTATTTGAAGTTCTTGCATTATGTCCTCATTTTTTTATGATCCCAGCGAGTATATCCAGCTGTTGCTCTCATGAACCTCATCTCACTTGCTGTTATTCTACTGACGTCTTTATTCTTCACAGGCCACAGTTCACGCTTCATTGTGTTCCAGTTGTCTGCATATATGAATCGAACAAAATTGTAAATATTCCTCTCCATAAGATTGCTATGAAGCTATTCGAAATTGTTTCATGAAGCTTTGAATGTCAGGAGCTTAAAATAGCTCTTCTGAAGAAAAAGTAGTAAAATGGGCTTGGAACAGTCTGGTTCTGGGCCATCGATACGAGTATGTCTAGCATAAGGGAAAATGTTGCTAAGGATTGTCTAAGAGTATAGTCTGTATATTCCGACGTCTCCCAAATTTCAATAAAACATTTAATGCCATTTACTTTAGCATATATTTTCTGCTCTGGTGTTCTTGAAGAACAATAATAGGCTATTCAAAATATACAATAACGTTGAGGTAGACTTGCGACTTAGAGTATATACAATTGAGCCAGATTCCTCAAAGCAACATCAACCATCTCACTGATAACCTTATGGCAAGTTTAAAAAAATTGATTTAATTTCTTCGAGGAAAGACATCAATAATCCCACCGAGAACCTTATGGTAAGTCTGAAAAAACAGGTTTACTTTTCAGAGCAAATACATGATAATAATTTAAAATAACTTCGTATTTATGTGGGCTTACTTTCAGAGTATTTGATTATATTTAAAAACTAACACTGAAATTTAATATCGATGTCAATTTATTTATATATTTAATTCACTAAATTATACCTTGTAATGAGTAGAAAATGATAGGTGGTTTAAATTATAAGAGAATAAAACATTTTGGAGGTCCGCTAAAATGAATTATGAACTTGAAGAGATCCGTCGCACTCAAAAGATTGGGAACAACTAGTGTGCAGCAATGTGAAAGTCCACAGAAATATCACATGTGTTAAAATTCGTATTTAATTTGGAACACTCATCCACTAAAAGTAAGAAAGTAGTTTCATACGTAACACATACTTTGTTCTTGTTCCCCTCCGAACTCTATTTAAATTTTAAGATGATGTAAGCTATAACACTTTCGTACTAATAAACTATCACAAGAGAGCAGCGATCTAAAACTTATATAATTTCAAGTCAACATTGGGCAACAGTTTGCATTGGACGTTTAAAATGGGCAAGTTTAGTTTCAGCGCTTTGCTTTTGGAGGAAGACATTTAGAGCAATGAATTATTATAAACAGGGGCATTTCCTTAAAGGGAAACTCGGCGGGCACATAGGACTCATATTCCTACTGCCATTAATGCCGGTCGTCTATACAGGCGGGATTCCGCTTTCCTGTGGACCTTCATGATATGTAATAGTGGTGGTTTTACCTGCCACTAATTATGAATATAGAGCCTCGTTCTTTGACTAAACTACTAAGAACTACGTGTCGCTAATTTTGCTTAGACAGCTAACTCTAGTGGAATCTGTTATCTATGACTGCAATGCGTTTTCAAAATGTTATCGCTCCTTTAAAATCCATCGCTCTCGGCCGTTTATGAACCTGCGAACCTTGAATTCAAGTGCCAACAAAATGTTAGTGAACAGAATTTTTAAATGAATGTATGTAAAAGTTATAATTAATTCACTAAATATATACTCACTTCCCATGCAAAATTTAATGGTCAGTTTGCTGTTACACTAACGAGTTCTTTCCAAAAAGTTAATCTTTAGGAAACTGTGAGGAATTAAGGGATAAAAATGATTAGCCATCATCGATCGGCATGTATAGAAATTGATAATATATTTCATGTTTTTCCGAGTGTCTCATTTGACTTCAGCAATTGGTTTCATATATCAAGAATAACCAATTAGACCCGTTGCTCAGTTGTCCGGATTAGACTGGCGAAACGAGCCCAACAGAGTACTAGCGACCTGGGAGTGGTCTGGTCTTATCTATCAGTTGCTATCAGCCCTGATGATGGAACCGTAACTAGTTCCGAAAGTTGGGAATGTCAAGTTCCAGGACATGATGGAATACCCAAAAGCCTAATTCTGATCAGAGTCATCGTGAAAGCCTCAACACTCACAGAAATGAATATAATTATGGTTTAGACTTGTGCAATCCCGTCTGAGTCGAAATAGTATTAATAGTAGTTGTTTATTGCATACTCTGTTTTACTTTGTCGTTTTGGTTTTTCTTATTTTCACTTGGCATAGAAAGTAGCACAGAACACACTGGAGAACCTGTGGCATGTGAACAACACGATACCGGCCCTCCACATAATAACAGCAGTAGTGGTGATAGTAATAAAGATAATATTGCCGGTGTGAATGTGCACAGTTCTTTCTCGGGTATTATTATTATTATTATTATTATTATTATTATTATTATTATTATTATTTTAAAAACGTTCTTATAAGCATGTGACCGATTTTCATTGGATGTGGAGATATATCCGTTTGGATGTTATGTATTAACAAATGTTACAAGTGACAAGAAGAAGAGAAAATAACTTAATGATCACATTTATTGCTTATGTACAATGATATCAGTACATTTCAACGGTTCAGTGCACTTTTACACTTTGTTGACAACAGTTAAGTGTTACTCTTCTCAAGTGTATTTTCGTTCTCTTATGAGGCCAGCACTATTCGTATTTAATGCGATCCTAGTGTTTACTTTGTTTTTGTACACTTCGCCTTTCATTCGCCCCCACAGATGAAATCGACAGGAGTAAGGTTTGGGACATTGGAGGCCAATGCACGTGACCACCATAGCCTATCCATCGTTGGGGAAATGTGAGAGGAGATAATGTGTCACCTGACGGTTAAAATGTACAGGGGCTCCGTCATGCCGGAAGAACATGCCCTTATTTGTAGCCAAGGTAACTACAAACATCTGTTTCCCTAAACCCGTTATGAACAGTGGTGCCCTGACGATCTCAGAACAGCGACTCGACATAGTCTTTTGTACGTAGTTATTAAATTTTTCGTTCCTTCATATAATTTAGGGCTTTTTATACGTAATATTCAAACAGGTGTATTTCCACATCCATTGAAGGTTGGACATGTTTGAAGGATTTTCTTTACTCAGAATAGTCCCCTAAAATACTGAATATTGTTGCATGCAAACAGCGTGTAATAAAACAATGTTGTAGTGTTGATTTAAATACGAATTCTGGAATTTGAGTTTTGAGAAAGAAGTCTTAACAATTTCAGTGAGCAAATAGGTCCTAACTTCAGTGCTTCTTCTAATTTACCTACTCACTTTCGTCTACCTTGGAGTACTTCAGTCTTGCAATTTTGATCAGTCTGTCATTTCCTACGTTCGATCTCTTGGAATATCCTCTTCAAATAAAGCTTTTATCATAATTTGTTTAATTTCTGAGATTGATAATTCATAGAATACGTTGTTTGGGAAGTCCATAATTATTCTTGTAACATACCAACACAACAACAGTCCGGACTTTGTTTTCTCCTGTCTTATGAGTATGACGTTCATTATTGTCGCATAGAAATAACACTGACAATGAACTGAGATACCCAATTTTTATTTTGTATTGTTGGAGGTCCGTTCGCTGTTCGGCTCCAGATTCATTGATAGGTCTACATTTTATCTAATAGACTTCTTTATTTTTCCATATCTGACCCTCCGCATTGCAGGCAATTTTGTGTCCGAGACATGGCCATTTAATTACCCGATGAATTTTACAAATTTCTGCCAGTCACGTATATTTATCGTTTTTACACCATTGCGGTTACAAGAAGTAGAGCTCCCAAGCTTTTGTCTGCATCGTTCTCCATTACAACCACTCCTGAAACATCTAGTATTCATTTTTAAAGGAAGTTGATTGAACCCTAGAGTCATTGTGAAGCTGGATGTGTGTATTATCTTTCGCATGTATAGGTAATGAAAAATTCATACTGTTTGTAAAAAGTGCATGGTCCGAACGACTCCAAACTCGGGAGATGTGTAGAACAATGTACCACCAATAATTGATTACGTTTCCAGAGACATAGCGTGTACATAGGCCCAACAGTAATGTCTCGTCTGTCACCAGCATTGTCAGTGTTATGCCTTGCTCAGTCAGTGCAGAGCTTCCAAACGAAGTGGAAACGTGAAAGTTAGTGCAGGTATGCCTCGTCAACGTGGAAGGGCGCAATATCAGCACGTGAGTGAGTTCAAACGGAGCAGAATTGTTGTCTCCAGGAAGCAGGTTTGTCATACCGTGACATTTCGGCTCGTACAAGGCATGCTGCGACGACAGTGATGCGTGATTGGAACCAGTGAATAGAAGAGGGTTGTACGCAGAGACGAGCGGGTACTGGACCACGCAACGTGACCACAATACGGGATGACTGCCATCTTGTCCGCAAGGCCTTGACAGACCGTACAGCTTCATCCATAGTGTTAAGTCGAGTTGGAGTACTGAAACGAGTATGGATCTGTCTGTGTCAACGGTTCGTCGCCGTCTTTTGAGAGATCGCATGCCGTTGCGTCGGCTTCATTGTCCAGGAACCACCAACACCTCAGACTGCAACGGGCACGTGAACATCGTCACTGGCGTGCTGAGTGGCAAAATGTAGTGTTTTCGAACGAGTCCCACTTCAACTTATCCTACAATGATAGCTGCACACGTGTTAGACGCTACCGTGGTGAACGCAATCTGAGAGCCTGCATTGTTGAGCGGCATAGCGGACAAACGCCTAGTGTTATGGTTTGGGGTGCCATTGGATAGAATATGCGATCTCGTCTCCTACGTATTCAGGAGAATCTGAACAGCAACCGCTACATTGGGGACATTTAGCTACTGCCCATAGGCGGAATTATGGGGGTGCATGGGGGACACTGCCCCCCCCCCAAACTTGTCTGAACTCTTTTTTTTTTCTTTTAACGTTAGAAAATAATTAATTCAAAGACTCTTTTTTCCTTTTGTTTATTATTAAGTTTCCGTGCTTAAATTGACGAATTAATGTCTTCAAATCATGTGTATGGACTATAATATTTATTTTAAATTTCTGAATGTATCACAATTTCTATACCTCATCTGAAGAATGAAAACTGTAATGTTTCTTTTGTAACAGCCAGTACTCATGTGTTAAAAGTCTGCAATTGTTCAGGCCGCCACTTGGAGAAATATGAATAACATACTGCACAACAATGCAGAAAAAAGGAAAATAATCCCGTTATAACGTGTATACTTGAAGACGAAATTAAATAAAGTAATTAGAGTTTACATTTCATATGATATCTTCAGGAAGGTAAACTTCATATAAAAAAGTTCCGTTAGCACTGTTACGTAATTTTATTGATGTATGCATGTGTTTCTATACGAGAGAGAAAAAGAGGGAGATTGTTTTAAGTTATGCCCTATTATAATTTGCAATAGACCTCAGTTCAAGGTCCACACCTGTGGAGTAACGGTCAGTGCGTCAGGCCGCGAAACCAGGTGGCCCGGGTTCGAATCCCCGAAGTTATCTGGTTGAGGTTTTTTTCCGGGGTTTTCCCTCAACCCAATACGAGCAAATGCTGGGTAACTTTCGGTGCTGGACCCCGGACTCATTTCACGGGCATTATCACCTTCATTTCATTCAGACGCTAAATAACCTAGATGTTGATACAGCGTCGTAAAATAACCCAATAAAATAAAATAAATACAGTTCAAGCCTTATACAATCCGGTCTGAAACATTGCGGATGTGGATGTAACACTGTAAGAAACATGCCCTCGAAAATACCTTTATTAAATAATCATATTTCGATATCTGTACTGTACCATGGTCAAGCTATAAAGAGGGAGGAGGTAAATGATGTTTCCCATAACCCCTTTATATGGGGATTCTATGGTTTTGCTTTCCCCCCCACCCCAAGGAAACGGTTCTCTCTCCGCCTATATACTGCCACTCCTTCAGGCAACTCCACATGCCATATTTCAGCTGGACAGTGGCTGGCCACATGTGGAAAGGATTGTGCAAGCCTTCTTCGAAGAATGACGGGTATCATTGCTTTCCTGGCCTGCACGTTCGTCAGACATGTTGCCCATCAAACATGTCTGGGATATGGTTGTTCCGCAACTTGTTCGTCATGGTCCTCCAGCACACACTCTTGACGCTTTGTGGACTCGCATACAAACTGCGTGGAGGGAACATATCCAGTCTCTCTTTGATTCCATGCCACGACGCTTAGAGGCTCTGATTGCAGCGCTTGAAGGTTTCACACCATACTGAAATCTCAAGGTCACATATCAGATGCAGTTCTGTAATTCTAATCATTTGTGTATTGTCATGTACCTAATCTGTGGTATCAATTTCATTTCAGTCACATGTATCCTTCTAGATGTTGCAATTTCCACAAACATATAAAATCTTTTATTTGCGTCACATTTATAGGCATTCATTGTTAAAATTTTGAACTTAATGAATGTTTGTCTAAACTTTTAAATATGAAGGGCAGCAGTGAGCACTGTAATTTTTATGACGACATATTAAGGATAAATTGAACATTTAGACCTCTAAGTTAGTTCGTACTGCTGGGTGCTAATGGAGCGGACATTTAATTTCTACAGTGTTCCTGCAGAGTCGCTCTCTGACGCGACTTGAACTCTTTGAAGTATGACTTATTAACATCGATATCAATTAGTCATTAACTTTTGTTACTAAAAAACTTAATTTGAAGAATTGTTGTCAATGCGAATGGAATTCCTCTTCAAAAATGTAGGGAATTTCGTTCACGAATTTCGTAAGCTATGAAAAAAAATTAAGAGGTATAAAGATATTTTTGGAAAAAGTATAGCGAGTGGCTAACCGAGAATGTTAATTTTTCATCTGAAGTTTCGCGTATTGTTAACAAGTAGAATACCGACATATACATAAGGAGATCCCGTAACCTTTTCGCAGAATCGAGCGAAAAATGTAGGGGAAATGTTGTGAAAAATTTAGTTTCCTCACATACTGAAGAAGAGTTCGTTTTTGTAGTAAAGTGTTTCTTGCGACCTTCGGGAAGACGTGATGCTGCCCGAATGGTAAAAGAGATGGCTGTCACAACTCCTCGAAGAGCAACGAAATGTGCTTTTTAGCACATCAATCATTCACTTTCATAAAGGGGTAGTTTTTCTTATCCAAACGAAATCAACCTTCGTATACTAAACAAATATGCTCCCTGTAACTAACTGACAAAATTTTATGAAAATCTGCTAGATAGAGAAATTATATTAAATTATTTATGTATATATTCATTCTATAAAAGGGTGGTTTCCATTATGCAAATGTGATTAACTTTCGTACACAAAACAAGTATGCTACCTGTTATATGAAAAAGTTTTATGAAAATCTGTTAGACAGGAGAGAAATTATTATATTTTTATATAGATTTATCCCTATAAGGGTGTAGTTTCCTTATCCAAACGTAATCAGACGTCGTACACAAAACAAGTATGGCACTTGTAACTAATATCATACTATAGTTTGTGAAAATCTGTGACAGAAGAGAGAAGAGATTATTTTTGTATGGATTCAACCCTATGAAAGGGTAGTTTTTCCTTATTCAAACGTAATCAGACTTCGTACACAAAACAAACAAGTGTTGTACTTGTAACTAATAGACTATACTGTATTTTGTGAAAATCTCTTGCACAGAAGAGAAGATATTTATGTATGGATTCAACCCTATTAAAGGGTAATTTTCCTTATCTATGTAAACGTAATCAGACTTCGTACACAAAACAAACAAGTATGGTACAGTACTTGTAACTAATACAAGTTACTACATCTGCTAGATAACAGAGAAGTTATTTTTGTACACATTTACCCTCTATAAAGGGGTAGTTTCCCTTATGCAAACGCAACCAGACTTGGTACTTGTAACTAATATATTATATTTTGTGAAAATCTCTTACATAGGAGAGAAGATATTATTTTTGTATGGATTCACCTCTTAAAGGGGTACGTTTCCTCACCCAAACGCAACCAGACGTCGTACACAAAACAACTATGCTATATTGTAAATAATATACTGTGGCGCCATGTGGAAAGACCTCGCGCGCGTCCGGCAGAAGAAGGCGCGCTGCGGCGCGGAGATGGGAAAAACTGTGTAGACTCTTAAGCTTTGTGCGAGAAGAGGAAAGCCAGCACTATGGCGCAGCGCGTGGCGAAGGGAGAAGGGGGAAGAAAAGCAACTGCGACTGAGCGGAGAAATCCGGAGAAGTCTCGAGAGCACCATCCTCTCGGCATCTGTAGAAATTTCCAGGGTCGAAGGTTCGCGAAGTGTGATTTGGTAATAAATATAAGACGCGAAGAAGGCCAAAGCCAGTTTAGTTTGGACAGCAAGCCAGTCAGTTTTTGTGAAGCAGTCTTCAAGACCGGGGTTCGACTTGAGTGAGTTTGTGTAGCAGCAGTGAGCGTCCAGGCGGAAGCAACGCGGCCGGAAGTCTTGAGTTCGAGTGCAGTGGACTGTCTCTGGAAGTCTTGGGTTCGATATACTGTGAACTTGAGTGAATGAGCTAGAAGAACTAGCAAACGAACTATGATCTGAGAACTGACAGTTTTGTTTTCTAAATAGTGCTTTGTGAACATTGGTTGAGTTTAGGAGTACATTGTTGTTCTCAATAATCCAAGTGAATTGTCATTGTCGTCTGTGGAGTTCAATAACGAATACTGTGTTGCTGTGTGGAGTGAAATACCCATTGTTGACGGGAGTGTTTAAATTCAGTTATAGAAAGTCATTGTTGTTGTAATAAAAGTAACATTATTGTGTTGAATTAAAAGTCACAATACTATATTTTGTGAAAATCTGCTAGATAATAAAGTTAGTTTTGTATACATTTACCCCTATAAAGGGATAGTTTGCCCCATCAGAACGTATTGGGACTTTGTACAGAAAACAAATATGCGATCTTTAAATAAGGTACAAAGTTTTGTGAACTTCTGTTTGATAGGAGGAAAGTTATTAGTTTATTCCAGCTAGATTGCCCATCCTCCCACTCTGCGCTGGCTGGTGTCGTACGGAGAGGGCTGGCCTAGGGACGAGGGGGCCTACTCGAAACGTGGGTACGCAGCGAACCTTAGTGTAGTCAGCCGGTGTGGGTTTGAGAATGCGCCTAGCTTGAGGGTTAGTGCAATAAATCGTAACAGGTCGCAGTGCTGGGCCATAGTGCCGCCCACCCGTAAATTTCAATCCATTCCATTCCGTAGCCTTTTTCTGTCACGTAAATCTGTAGCATCAAGTTCTCGTCTTTGTTTAGTGTAGGCTTACCTTTCAAAAGTAATGCTAAGAATTTTCATCGTCTCGTAAAATCATTGTCCTCAGCTGGGTTTCAACCCGGAGATATCCGATTTAGCACGGTAACAAATGGAGCACGATAAAGCTGTTAAATGTTCTTTATTGGTATAATAATTCGTACGGAAACGAGTATAGAAAGGTGGCTAAGTCAGTAAATAAATAGTTCAATGATTCTTCAAATTGAGTAACAAACTAATCATCATAGCCTTCTCATTCAGAATATAATTTTATTTCATTGACGCGTAACACATTGATCAATTTTATCGGCCTCATTTTGTGAAGGAAGTGTTGCTTTGTTTTCAAACTTGCGAGGCGGTATTGATAAGTAAAAGTTTCTGTAGTCTGTCTCAAAAGGAGTCTGTACACTGAGCACAACAATCATAAAGCAATTCTAAGCCTATAAAAATTGAATAATTTCGAGGGAAAAATTGTTCCGGGGTCGGGCAGCGAACCTGGGACCTTTGGTTTAACGTACAAACGCTCTACCAACTGAGCTACCCGGGAACTCTACCAGACACCGATCCAATTTTTCCCTCTATATCCACAGACATCAAAGTGGGCTGACAACCGTCTAGCAACCAACATTGATTGCACACTAACTCTGTGTGACTTAAATTGTGGTTTTCTGTTAACGACAGTGACGTGTATTATGCAAATCAGGGAGTTATACCTGAAAGCTTGACGTATGTATCTTTTGTGTTTGGTCATTGTTCTTACACTTACACGAAATTTTCGTATTTGTTAGAAAAGAAGTGTAGTATTCATAAACGTTTTACGAGTATCTTAGTTGATTTATTTATGTTTATTTCGTATCACGGCCACAAGTTGCGTCCAGTTATAAAATTTTCCGACTACTAATTCACGTTCATGTAGACCTGTATCAGATATCTGTCAATTCAAATGACCAGATCTAGAATATTTCAACCATTTCGCGATATGGCTGGACTTTTACCTTAGCATAATACAGTACATTTATTACAGAGTCCTTCCGGAGTTAGCCTATATAGACTATTAAATTAACTTGAATATTTTATTAATCAAGTGGAGTAAATTACAGGTATACCGGACATGAAGTTTTGATTAAATGATGCTCGCTTTGGTGTAAAGGCCGATGCACTATTCTATGGCTTGTTGTTTTCATTCATTCTCTTTTTCTCTTGCTGCTGAACAGCATCGTTTGATATATAATATTCAATATCTGGTTGAGTTTAATATTCCAGCTGTAAGAGCGAAGGTATGCTAGCCTAACGTCATACCGCCATAGGCGTTGCGGCAATCATGCAATACTTGTATGGGCGTGTGTGGGTGTCTTTCATGAGATTTTACTGTGATCGTGGTAGTCATGCGGGCTGCGTTTGTAAGATCATCGTATCGTACAACAACCAGGTATTGATGGCTTCGGTTATATCTACCGCTATGTTTAAGTGATTGTTTTTCATTACAACAAGCTTTTCCTTTCATTCCCAACAATAATTGTGTATAAATACAATGTTCGTTCGTCTCCGCTTCCTTTTCCTTCTCTTCTTTATCCTATTTTTCTCCCAACCACCTCCTTCTGTATCGTATTTGCTTGCTGCTTCTTTCTCTTATTCACTTTATCCTTATTGCCATGATTGAATCGGTTATTTTTTAAAACCCCATAAGTAACTCATTTTGTCATTTTCGTTTTATGTTAAAAAATAAAAGTCGTAACCTAGACGCATCATTTTATGTTGAAACACCGCAAGTCTGGTATATAGGATGCTTGTGAGGAGTAAGCATATAGGTGCTTTAGTTTTCAAATTCAAGTCACGGACTAACGGGCCAGATTGATTTTACCTGAAATCGCCAAATCTTGGTGCTAGTGTAGCCCAATGTCGCCAATTTTCTACTTTAAAAATAAGTAATCTCAATGTATGCGTCTTTTAAATAGTATAATGTCGTTGCTTTATGTCATATTTAGGTTATGTAATACATTCTATAAATTTAGTATTTATGGCATACGCTTTGCATTGGTTTTTGTGCTCATCTTCTCAAATTTTCCCCGCTTCTTCAATTTTGCACAATACAAGTCACTGTTATACCCTCTACAAATTAAACCAGTCTCAATATTAATACCTTTGAAAGAATTAAATATTTAGGTAGCTGGAATAGAAACTAGGGTTAGATTGCTATTTTTTACGTTGTTAGAAAATCCTCTACAATGCTTCGTGTATAAGTTCCTTATTGATCAGTTTATTGGTGCTCAGATTAAGAAAAAGATAGCGCAGTAGGCCTACTTCCTGGGGCGAGGAAGAAAGAGTGATACGTTTGTTTAAACAAGTGTCAAAGATGGGTGACAAGTTCCGGCGCTCAACTATAATGTTGAGAATAAACATAAACAACTATAATAAAGCTTTCTTGGATTAAAAAAACAAGTTCCGGCGTGTCACCAATGATAAGTCTAATATTTCATGTCAGTCATTTAATTGGATTAGCGATGTATCAGCAATGGACTACTCAATAAAATAAAATTAATAAACGATTAAGTGATTTTTCCTATGTCGCCAAAATTTCGCAAAATTTCGGGCGAAAGTCGCTCAAATGGCATTAGTCGCGATTCTTAAAAAATAGGTTGCAAAATCTCTGTTTATATAGCCCAAACGGCGAAATATCGCCCAATCTGGCAACTCTGCTAACTGGGTTTCGGCGTAACCATGTTTCACCACTATAGAGGATTTCCCTGTAGGTAGCTATTGATAACACGTAAGTCACTCATACACTAAAGTAAGTTGTATTTAATTTGTTGTAGTATTTGTTCTAATTGTTTATACTATGCCAACATGTTTTCAGCGGACGACAATGAGATAAATAAATCCGCTAAAAAGGAAAAGAGAATAAAAGCAATCCTTTGTATAAGTGTGATAAAATTGAGACAGCCATTGTGATGCCAGAAGAAAAAGCATACTTGCACAGTCTTCCAATAAATGTAAAGAAAATGGAGGATTTGAGAAAATTTCAGAGATAATTACCTAATGAAGAAGAAATTCAAAGTTTCTGGAAGAGTGTGTATGATTGGGACATAACTGAAGAGAGATGAATTATTGAGGATCTCCATTCCTGAAACATTTTCTGTGTAGTTTCATGAAATATTTTTATCTCGTGTGCCTCAGCACAACTTATAAGGTGTTAACCCACACGTAGTTACTTCTGAGATATGAGCATTTTAAAGTTTAGAAAAAGGCATAATTCCAAATATTGAAATGTAAATGCTGAAACTGCTTTCAGTGTGAAGCTGTGACTCTTAAGTTACATTTATATAATTTTGAAACATTTTACCGAATTTGGAAGACCTATATTACAGGCATATTTGATAATCGGGGATGTCTGTGTTGGTTAGCACCTTATTGCACCAGATGGTTGGACACCGCTTTGAGAGGGATTACGAATGAATTACAAACATAAATTTATTCTGAACACTTATACAACCTAACTAAATAATGATGAATAATGTCTGAATTTGTCCTCTACACTTGGACATTCTAATTTAACGTTGTATTATACTGTGTTTACAACGAGATTTGCTTATAATGATAATATTAATAATCCGAGGCACGACAGTCCATGAAGGACCATGATCGTCCAGCCGGCTGCTGACCTCAAGTCCACATGCCGAAGCAGAGGTGGACGATCATCCAACCAGAATGCAGGTATCGTGTCGTTAGCACGGTGATCCTCCCAGCCGTTATAGCGGCTTTCGTAATCAGATTTCGCTACCTATCGCAGCTCCCCTTGTGCATCACGATGCTGGGTGGACACTGGTCCCATACACTGGCCGAAATTTAAATGGCATTACAGCAATTCAATTTTACCATGCACTATATATTATCATCAAATATATCCATATTTTCAGGTTAATGTTCACCTGCAGTACCGTGAGTAACGAGATTCCTGTAGAAAACATGATGTACTGGTGGGATCTATTCCAGAAGTAACATTACATCTGCTAATTTTCGACTCTCTATAGGAAGTTGTGTTGAATATTTAGGTTGTAAATCACAAATTGAAATTGTTGAACTATGACGACTTCATTTCTTGAGAGTGTACTGAATGTAATGACAGTTCATGCTAGTAAGTGTAACCAACCTCTAAAATTCCTGGTAAAGCTCAGTCAATCTTGAACAAAGACGCATTTGAAAATTGGAGAGGTTTCTTTGAATCTGAAACTATTTTCTTCAGTATTAAATCAGTCCTTGGACGAAAATTTTTTAAGTCCAACTGATGCATCTTCGTTACTGTTAACTTCTTTTTTTGTATTAGCATTTAAGATTATACAGGATGTATCAAAAGGTACACTTTCTCCTTCTTGCAGCCCCAGAGAAAGAAGTTCAATGGTGTTAGGTCTGGGAACCGGGCTAGCCGGGCAATGGGACCACCCCTTTTAATTCATCTACCTCGAAAATAGTGATCTAACCATTGGTGTACTGGAAGTCTGAAATGCGGTGGAGTACCGTATAGTTGATACCATAATTGCCTGGCCAGCCCGGTCCCCAGACTTAACACCATTGAACTTCTTTCTCTGGGGCTGCAAGAAGGAGAAAGTGTACCAAACGGAGATAGCAAGCAGGGAAGAGCTCGTTGCAAAGATTAACACGGCTGCAATGGCGATACACCAGCACGGATTGGATAATGAGCAGCGAGAGGTCAGACGACGTGCTGAAGCGTGTGTTCGTGCAAGAGGGGGACATTCTGAGTATCTGCTGTAGACAACTAACAATTAGCCTACCTTCTCTCAAGCAGACAGGTCCATTAGGTGTGGAATCAAATGGGGATAGATACGGTACGTAATATTCATGTAACTCGGAAACGGGGATGAATATTGAAAAAGTGTATTAGGATTTTTTGTTGCAAATAAGATCCTGAATCACCTCCTTAAGGCTTGACCTGACCTTTTGGTACATCCTGTATATGACCAGTCTTCTGTAGTATAAACGGTGGAACAATATCTCCGAGAATACAACTCTACTGTGTGCGACCAAAATCACGATCGCATAAACGGTGGAACAATATCTCCGAGAATACAACTCTACTTGTGCGACCAAAATCACGATCGCTCTAGTTTGAATAACTTCTTTGTTGAATAGTGAAGTATATTGTTGTCCTTTATTTTTCCTTCTCTTGTGTTTAAAACGTTCCCAGTCTTGATGGTGACGCTTTCTTTTCCTGTTTGGAGGAAATTTGATGTGACTGATGTCAGGTTCCCTTGATATGTTTAATTCACACTGAAACAATGGAGTAAAATAAAATATATATATATATATATATATATATATATATATATATATATATTATGTATATTCATATATATGTAACTTTTATAACGTTTAACTTTGATGCAAGAAGGAGTCATCCCTCAATACTATTTTAATAATGAGAAATTAAATTAAACCTTACCTCTTCCGATGTATACATTAATACATACATATGAATAGATACCCGAAATGAGCATATGCTCGTGGTCGGGTACAGTCCAGTAGTCTACATAAATTTTACAGGGTTCAAATAATAATGCTGATGATATAAATAATAGTAACAACAATAATAATAATAGTAATAATAATAATA
This sequence comes from Periplaneta americana, assembly GCF_040183065.1. NCBI lineage: Eukaryota > Metazoa > Arthropoda > Insecta > Blattodea > Blattidae > Periplaneta > Periplaneta americana. The sequence continues at coordinate 13,349,408 of NC_091125.1, read as the reverse complement.
ACAATAACAATAATAATAATAATAGTGATAAAACAAAAATATTTACAATAATAAAATAAATACTAAGACGGATAAAATAAAGTATAAAACCACTAGCGAGAGTTAACACAACTTAAATAAGCATATAATAACCGGAAAAAATGCCAAACTCGAAAATCAACAGAAAAGTTCGTTGTATCGCAGACGACAGCAACCGCCGTATTGACATTGTGTTGTGCATTAATGGTAGTAGTGGGAAGCTGAAAGTCTACGTAACTGCCGTTCTCTTCTAATCTTCTCGTAAAATCATGGGAAGTTAATGCTGAAAAACAAAATGTCTACGAGTCAAACTGTTCATTATTACCAGGATAACTACAAATAATACTGCAATATATTAATCGAGTTTCAGTTATAGATCTCTCCTTTTGTGCAAGAGGTATCCTATCAAAATATTTTATGAATGGCGGTGAAAATATAAATTTCAAAAACTTTCTAGTGACAAGTACAATCAAATGTGTCTGTGGCGATGCTAAGAAAATCATTTATTGGAGATATACACTGTTATTAATTAAGAAAATGATCTATTTATATTTATTACAATGTTTTATCTAATAGGGTACATGCATCAGATAAATACAATAAAAATTAGTACCATATAACGCTAGTAACACTTAAAAAAATTATAATAAAATTTTTCAAATATCATACAACCATTTTTACTTCATTTTTAAATTTAAGAATGTGTAAATTGCTTAGGTCTGGATTATTTTTCAATACTGTGTCTTCATTTCTAGTCAGATATAATATAATCTGGGTCGTCGATGCTATCATCGGTTTAGTTACTCATGTCATCGTTTCAATTAACTTATTTTTTTAGAATCTGTTCATTTGGCTACTTTCTCCTTCCAACTTGGTATAGGTTGGCGCCTTATTGCTCAAAACAAATGACTCTTAACATTGATTAGAAAAAGGATATGCATTTAATGCTGCGAAATTTATACTCATACCAAAACCATCTTTTGACAGAAAGTGCACAATATTATTCCACGTGTCTTTGTGTATAAATCTCAATTTTCACAAAAGTGAGGGTTAGCACCTTATTGCACCGAGCCCTATTCATAACATTTTGTGTACTTGAACAATGTAAGTAAACAAATTATTGCAACACATATGTTACTTTATAAATGAAGTCTGAATTTTTTGACTTTCTTAATATATAACAAAATATTGTGCATTACTTTTTTAAAATCCATTACGTTGTGAACAATTTTTACAAATACATCCTAGTTTACAAATTATTAAGTCCCCCCCCCCGCCCCCACAAGCTTATAATTCTTGACTTGTGGTTTTCAAAAATAACCGATTCAATTCTGACCTTATATTTTCCTTACTTTCTTTTCCATGTCCATTTTCTTTATTCGCTTACATTTTCATCTTGTCTGCTCTTCTTATTCTTATCCTTTTTGTACACTTACCTTCTTCATTTGCCTTCTTCACTGAATTCTTTTGAGTTTTCGCCTTCATCTTGTTTTTTCCCCTTGCTTTTTTCCATCGCCTTGTTATCATCTTCGTCTTCAGCTTATCCTCTTCGTAATTCTGCTGTCTCACTTATTTCCTGTAACTTATTTTTATGTTTCCTGACAGCTTTTTTCATTCACATCTTCACCTAATTCTTTTTCTTTGGAAAGGAATATAATTTGGTCTGTGTGTTACCCATTTACCTGCAAGCATTGGTATACAAGAGTGGAGCTAAACGTATGTTTGTGTTTGTATAGTGAACGAGTCTTTAAACAAAATTACAATTCCGGAAGGACAGGTTTCTGTACTGCAATGTTTATTAGACTTTTCCCACTGCAGAATCCTTCTCAACGTGTAATGTAACCGCGAAATCCTTGTAATCTATTTTCTTAGTTTTGCCATTATTATTATTATTATTATTATTATTATTATTATTATTATTATTATTATTATTATTATTATTATGCATTTATTGAAGTAGATGTAACTGCGAAATTGAAACTGGATTAATGATGTAGCCTACATACATTGTCAAAACCTTGAATTTTCAATTTTATTGAAATTACAGATTTGATATAATTAGCACTATGAAATTTTATAAGAAGCAAATAAACAATTAAATTTGGTTTACTTAACGATGATTGTAACTGCGGAGGTTGTATCCGCGTCGCCGGTGTGCCGGAATTTTGACCCGCAGGAATTCTTTTACATGCCAGTAAATCTACTGACATGAGCCTGACGCATTTAAGCATACTTAAATGGCATCGATCTGGGCCGGGATCGAATCCGCAACCTCTAGCACAGAATGCCAGCGATATACCAACTGCGCTACCCGGCCGACTGAAAGCAAGTATCGCAATAATTCTGTGGTGGGATGAATGTGTTTGTTTCATAAGTCTGCTGATGCTTTTATATCTGGATTTATGGCGAAAAGTTGTAGCATCTTTTTTGATTCTGCATTTAATCTGTTTTTAGTCTACATTTTCTTTTGCTGGACACATACGCAAAAAATCCTTTGGATCTTTACATGAAATAGTCTATTTTAGATGTTTAATAGTAATAATAATAATAATAATAATAATAATAATAATAATAATAATTAGTGTTGTAGATCGATCAAAATATTCAATCGATTAACTATTTAAATTTAATGGATTAATCTATCGATCTATAGATTAATCGAGTTTTGATCAAGTTGAAAAAATGTTTTAATATACTGTTATGCACAATTATTGTTAAATTTAACTTCTCTTCGGTGATAAGCATAGGCTAAGTATTAAATGTTGTATGTCTGTATATATTGTATCGTTATATTACAAAATAACTATTTTACTTCCTTACTAACATATTTATTATGAGGTTTATAATTTATTGTGTCAATCTCCGGGAATTTTTGAGGCATACATCAATAACAAAAAGTATGAAGACTCACCTACTGCTTCATCCATGATTTTAGGCCTAAACATGTGAGTGCATTCACATGGTCCGAATTAAGTACCGCTCTACGTTTAGTAACAATGTTTCCTGCATTCACTAAACACGAAAAAACTTTTTTTCTATCAAGCACTTCTCCAAGATCGTTAAATTTAAATCCAAACGTTTCACCGAGTTCCTCAAATTCTCATATCACAATCATAATGGAGTTTACACTTTTCACAGACCACAGAAAACTGATTTTTTTTTCTTTATCACACTAAACACACAGCCTTCATATACAAACTCAGTACAGAAATGCAAGCACCTGCAAAAGTACAGCGGTCGAAACAGAAGACTGGCCCCTATTGTAATCCGAATTACCAGATTTTAGAAAAAAGAAGAATGTAGTTACGCTGTCACTTGCACACAGTGGAGACATGGCTATTTTATAAGGAATGAGGGGGACGAATCCCAGAAAAGTATGTATTTCATATGCTAGGAAGATGACTGACAACAAGGTGGTGGAATTTTCTTGGAAAACCATAAAACCATAAGGATTACGCATTGTGTTTGAACTTTCAATAGAGGTAGACTAGGTCACTCTCCTCATATCTCCATCACTTTCTGAAGTGTTTGTCAAAGATTTTCTCTACGCTACCTGGTTTACAGTTAGAAAATAATAGTACTATTGCGCTTTTAAGTAAGCAATCTCCGAGGGAGAAATATTGTCGGAATTTCTAGTATGAGTTTTATTAACAAAATAATAATTAATATCAACTGAAACCGATTAATTTTAATCGACTCGACTATTAGATTAAATATTTTTGATCGATTAATCTTACAACAGAAATTGATCGATTAATCGATTAGATTAATCGATTAAATCCCACAAAACTAATAATAATAATTCATATTTTTATCATCATCGTCATCATCATCGTTGATATTTCATGATTTTATTGCGTCATGCTCTCGTAATTTTTATATACATTTTTGTAGTATCCTCTTAGCTATAAAATACAATTTAAGAACTATGTAGGACTCGTGTAACTCCTAGGATTTGCTCATGGAACACAATTTTGAGAAATGCTGCTGTAGTGTTTGCGGCAGAGTGACGATTGTATGCCGTGTCATTTTCACTTGCCTATTACTTCTTTATTACCGTCTTTTTTCAGTCTTATTTAACGTTACTGTAACAGATTATTTAACGTTGTTTAAATTGATGATAGCAAGATTGTATTTGACGAGATGAGGCCGAGAATTCGCCGTAGTTTACATAACATTCGCCTTACGGTTTGGGAAAACCTCGGAAAAAATCCAATCATGTAATCAGCCCAAGCGGGGATCGAACCCGCGCCCGAGCGTAACTTCGGATCGGCATGCCAGTGCATTAGTCGACTGAACTATGCCAGTGGCTGTTATCTTCTTTATTTATGGCTTAATATAGTTGATAAGCACATTCTCATATCGTCTTCCAATTTAATTGATGTGACTTGTTACTGTACCTACTTCATTGTGTTCATCACAGAAAATTCATCCTCGCATAATATGGGTAGAATGTAGGAAAGGGCAGTGGCATTTATATAGCCTTTAGAAAATAGATTAAGGTACAGATTCTTCTAAATAGACCAAAATACCACCAATTTCGAAGAGAAATCTATAATGATTCCATGTCTGAGTGTTGGAGCTTCAAATCTCGGCCATTCTCCTCATGGACGGTAAACTCTGCTGATTGATGAGCAGATGGCACACAAAAGTCTTATCCAATCGAAATGAAGTGATGGGAAATATTTCTCAATGTTTTCACTCAAGAAAGACAAAGTGTTAAACATTTTATTAAACCGCTGATTTGAAAACCAACCTATGCGGCATTTTTTTTTTTTTTTTTTTTTGCTATTTTAGTTTTTTCGGGATTCTTATTCCACAGAGGTAGACACTTGTGTTGAGATGAAAAAAAAAAAACACCACACGGCTTCTGATAGTATGCGGTTGTAGATGGTACTCAACATTGCAGTGAGTGTAAAGGAAATCTATTTGGTGGACATAGGTTGTTTTTTTTTCACTCATATCTTTTCAGTTACTGTTTTGCTTGTTCCACCGTGTTCCGCGTAGTCGGAATTGATTTTTATTAGCTAATGAAAATGTCTGTGATTGTTTCTTACACCAGTTAAACTGTATATTTCCATACACCATAGTGTTCGATTATTGTATAACTTAACCTATTAAAGGCAAAATATCTTACATCTATGGTCAAATACGAATACGACAATAAAATATGCAAAGAAAATGACAATCTCAGATTTGAAAGGCCACAGATTCAGAATTGCTGCTCGTGTTAACATTTAAATCTGAAGATAAAACTTGATGCTGTGGCAGAATTAATTTTATTATTTATAAACGGCGTACCAAAATATTCTATAATACATTACACGAGACCCAAAAAATTCCAAGAAAAGAAAAATACTTTGGACCTCTATCATGATTATGTGCAAAATGTACAGCTACCACACATTCCTGTACAAGACATCTACTGTCTCAGTATTCTGCTTCCATAATCTAAAAACTGGCGAGTCTATTCTCTTAAATTACCACGAAGGCAATAGAAAATAAGGCCCAAACAAAGCGTGTAGTTTTGTTACCCAGTATTTAAAGGAATATGTTGGTAAAGAAGTCAAAGAGTTATTGCTGTTCAGCGAAAATTGTCCTGGACAAAACAAGCACCACCGTTTGTCAGACTTAACATGGTTTTAAAAGAGATTTGATCGAATTGTACAATACTATCCTAACCATGGACACTCATTTTTACCTTGTGACAGGGTATTCGGAATTACAAAGAGAAGTTTAAAGAAGAAGAATAGTCTATGCTCTGTGTATGAACTGATGGAATACATCATTCATTCAAGCCGTTTGTCCAGTTTTATAGTTAATTTGATTTGTGGAGTAGATCTATGCATTTTAAAGGTTGATGGGGACAAAAGCACATGTTTATCTTTGGAAACATCCACTAAGATTATTCCTCAAAGTGAAAAAGTGAGCTTCATTTCTAAATTCAACCATTTCGTTTATAACAAAGACACTCCAGAGGTAGTTGTATGTAAGAAATTCATCAATGGACTCGTAAAACACACTTTTCTTGTCAGGTTACTTCGAAACATGACTCTTTCACTTCAAAGTATTCAAGATTACTCAAGTGGTGTGGTGCCAATAGATGAGGAAAAGACGAAGTCATTAAAAATATGTGCAGTATGTTCCTGAAACATTTCAGCAGTCTTTTTGGAATGAAATTTTGAGGAGGTCCACTACGAAAATTCTTATGCCAAGAATAAATAAAATTGTAAGTCTTCTTAATTGCCATTATAGGCAAGTTTCATACGACTTTTTATGCTCGATCATATTTCTAACTTGAAATTATTCATAAGTATTCATATTAGGCCTGGTCTTATCTGACTGGGGAGCGGAAGTGGCCTTGTGCAATATCTCGTAAATTGTGAGATGTGCGCAGACGCGAAAGTATTGATTTTTTCCGAGGAACAAATGTCATTGACCTTGATATAATCTAGAGAATAAAATGAACATTAATCTTTATATAACCTGGAAACTGGTTTAGACATTGAAAAACGAGATCACAAATGTAATTTATTTGAATATTATTTACAATTAACGCTAATTATTATAGTAACAGAACATAACCTTCTGCGACAGTATTGGATTTCCAGCCTCCGTGACGTTTCGCTAGTTGTCTTTCGATTGCATATCCGAGAATAATCGATACTTGCGCTTTAATATTGCTACAATGGTGTTTTCTGATTGGTGGAAAACCTGAACTTTAATGAATAGGTGTACTTTAATGAGGTCCATTAAAAGGCTGCTACCAGGTGTATAATTACTACATTTCGGCATGGTCGAGCATAAAGATTATTTCGTTATTGCGTATAAACCCTTGAAATATGGTAGTAATAGATGTTTATAGTATATTGTAGCAGTTTCATGGTACATTAATATTCTGAATATTATGTAATTTATGTACCGTAGTAATATGTGTGATTATTATTATTATTATTATTATTATTATTATTATTATCATCATAATCATTATTACTGAAGTAGAATTATATTTTGAATCAATTATATAGTCTACCACGTGTTATATCTGCAAGCTTTGACAATGCTTTCTTCAATAAAGATATCGTAATTTCTCGTTATGATAGCATTCCAGTCAAAGAATAATTCGCGGGTGCTTGTGTAAAGGGGGTTAAGTCAAATTGCAAGGTATGTAAACTTCTCTCCTTTGTTACTGAATAAAACCCCTTTGTCACAAACTATGGAGCATTGTAACTGCATCATAGATGGAAGAATAACTTAACCCCTTCAACACAAGAGAAAAGTAATTGTGGATACTTCAAATCTGTACTTATTCCAGTTTAGCCAATTCTTACTTAACCCCCTTTACACGAGCACCCGCGAATTGGGCGTCCCTGCAAACTTGCATACATCTCTAAAATTGAACAGTTTTGTACATTGAGGACATTGAAGAAAAGGAGTGTGTTAGCATGTGCATTATAACTTTTTGGAATACTTCGGTAACAATAATTTATAGAATCCATCAAGCGAACTGGTGGAGAGTAGGCGTTTAGAGTTCTAGACATGCAAGCGTTGTGTTTGTAAACTTAACCACCATTTGTAATTGAAGACAAAGGAGGGAGATAATAAACAACAGATAATAAGTATTAAGCAGACTATAAGAAGAGGCAGAAGAAATCCATAGTTAGCCTACATGTGCCCACGACGTTCTTTTAATGGTAGTCTGATTCTGCCGCCGACATTTCATGTCGGCAAGTCTGCTGGAGTAGCAGAAGATTAGTATTTAGGTTATGGCTTGGAGGAATCCAGTGGCCCCACAGTAATTAAAGTATTTCAGTGGATGTGAAAATAATGAACTACGTCCACAGATTGCGTTTTGCTTCTTCCAAGAAATGTGAGTACAGGTAGCAACAAGGAATAATTAGAAGCAATATACGCAATCTCGTATCTAACCCACTCATACCAAGAGGAATACTTACTGTATATCGAATCTAAAGCATACCTTGTTTATGAATTCTAGTAGCCTAAGACTTCACAGAACATGTTTACAGATCATACATGAATATAAATTTTAGAATACTGTAAAAGCACGTTTTCTTCCTATGTGAGCAGTTCTTGCAGTCTTGTGATTCTTTGTAATATCAATAGCTGGGGGTGTGATTTTTGGTATTAATGATATATGCGAAATGTGTTAAAAACTTAATTTTGTGCATTGAAAATGCAAATTCCTTAATGAAAGCGAAATTGATAGAAATCCACGAAATTACTTCATAATTACAATATTTCCAACAGAAAACAGGTTTTATGTAGAATTCGCAAGAGAAAAAGAATTCTTTATTCCGAGTAAAACATTAGGAGAACTCAAGCAGACAACGGTCATTTCTGTTTCTCGCAACAACTATCTTCGTGAGATCAAGAAAACAGTGTCGTCACTCTTTGACAGTCGAATTAGGCCTAAATTGAATTTTGAATTTAATTAATGATGCAAACAGTTGTCTGTTAGTTTATAAGGGTTTGTTTCAATAATACTTTTTAAAAAATATTTTATTATTTTCTAAGTTTCTTTACGGTGCGAAATTGATTGTTTTTTTTTTTTTTTAAGAAATATTCACCGAAATTAACCCCCTTCAGTGGTAACGTTGGATCCGCCAGACCCATACTAAATTTATTTTAAATGTAATGGAATTTGGCAATAATGGATTTTCCTCACCTCTTCTCTAGCTTTCAAATTAGCGTTTCTCTTTAAATTTAAGTAGCTACAAACATTCTACAGTTGACCATTGTTGAGTGAGGAAGTAGTTTATGAGGTCTGGGTCTGACAGATCCAACGTTACCATTAGCGTTACTATTTTGAGGTATGTTGAATCGTGTATAATGGCTTACTATTTCAAGAACTTAGAATGTTTTAAATTATATTCTTAAAAATCTGTTGTACTTATAGTGTTTAATTTTCTTATAATGTACATTTTTCTTATAGTGTATAAAATGGATGAAAGTTATGAAGCTCGTTTTGCACGAATACACAAAAAAAAAAAAAAAAAAATGTTACAAAAACAATTAAATAAATAATGAGACATCCTGAAAACTCAGTCTTCTACATCTCACAATCACTCGGAGATAAAAATTAAAATGTTCTAAAAATATAGATATTAGAAAATTCACTCAGGAGTATACATTGCAAACTGTGTTAACAGCAACATAAATTTACTTTTATTTTGTCCATTTTCAAAAGTTTCACAGACGTTGCTGATAACTCAACGCACTTTCAACGACTTCCCTACTCATAAGTAGGTTGAAGGGAAAAATATTAATTAAAAAATGACGAAAAAGAGAAACGTCGAAAAAAAAGGAACTTAAAAAATGTTATATAACGAAATAAAACAGGAAAGCATAATCACTCCTATTTTCATTGTGCTGTATCAAGAAATAAGTGTACTTAATTACCGGTACATTCAACATTTCAGTATGGGCCAGATTCTGTCTCTTTGAATGTAAAATGTCTTTGTACAAGGCAAATGACCGGTCAACATTAACGGAAACCAGGTGAATACTTGGTTAAGACTTTGAACTCTAAATCACTTCATTTCACTAGTTTTTCAAGGTTAGGATTTTTTTTTTATAAACTTTGCCTAAATTTGTCTTTTGCAAATTTTATTAATCCGTTCTGGCTGTGCGTCTGCTACCGCAGCTCCAACACGCACGGCAGGACGCACTGGGTGAGTTCGGCATAGAACACGTGTTCATACTTTCTTCCCTCTGTCTGCATCAGTATAGGCGTTTGTTATGTATTCTATCGTAAAAGAAAGTAAATCATCGAGGCTTTCGTCATGTATTGTCAAAAAAGGAATAATAAGGACATATGTTGCTGAAAAGGGGAATACAGACTGAAAAGGAAGACAAAAAGGAATTCAAAACCACGCAATCTTGAGTATTCACAAGTGTTATCAACATTATTATCGATTATTTTGTATTCCGTGATAAATATGAAAAGGCGTTTCCTTTAAAATCCGGTCCTTACTTGTAAGATTATACTTTCAATGTATGAATATTTATTAAATATGCTTGAGCGAAGTATTACGTCAGTTTGGAATTGGCGCTAAAACAGCAGCGCGAAACATAGCCGTAATCTCTTTCTCCCTTCATAGCCCGGTTCCCTGAAAACAACGTGTGACTCCCGCTGAAACCTCTTGGCTACAGCAAGAGCCACGAGTTCACCGCTGCGGAGTAACGGTTAGGATGCCTGACTGTCAAACGAGCAGACCCAGGTTCAAATCCTGCTTGAGACAAGTTACCTGGTTGAGGTTTTTCCTTAACCCATTAAGAACAAATTCTGGTTAACTTTCGGCGCTGGATCCTGGAATTATTTCGCCAGTATTATCATCTCCAGATCATTCAGGCGCTAGATAACTACAGAAGTTGATAAAGCGTCGTAGAATAACCCACTAAAAACGTCACGACTGATTCTGAATCAGGCTGACATCTCTGGATTCGATAACTAAAGAAGGTGAGGCATAGTATAGAAACATTTCCTTGGTAATGTCATAGTAACTGCAAGAGATGGACTTTTGAAGAGATTTTACACGGAATATTAATGAAGGTAAATTTATAATTTGAGCTCTTCGTAATACGAGATGCACATATAGTCACTACACATTCACGGAAAGCATAACTATGGTTCATTTCTGTTGTAGATTCAGCGAAGACACGTCCAAATTTTAACCACTGCTGAACGATTCACTGGAATGCCGTTTGATTGGCAAAAGGTGTGCTGAGTTCCAGAGGGTTTTTCCGATAAATAACCACAAGAAAGCGCTTACAAGACTTGCTATCCAATAATTAGAGAACAAATTCGAACGTACAGAGTCTGTAGGCGATGAGCAGCGCCGTGAACGGCCTCTAGTCAGCCACAACGCATATACAGTACAGTACATCACCAGATGTTCAAAGGCGTCCACTCGCAGGCGGCTTGTGAACTGAACATTCTCAAATCCACAGTTGCAGTAGGATGGTGTTTTCGACTGAGTGATCTTTCAACAAGTTGGTGCACGATCCCATTATGCACACATGGTGCGAAACTACCTGGATGAGATTTCTCGACCTGACTTCCCTCGGCTTTTCGCATGGGACTTATCAAGAGTACCGTTTACAAAACCACGGTGCCTAATTTGAATGAACAAAAGCGGTGCATAAGGCCCGTAACACACTTAAGGAGTTTTCGCTAGCGAGAAATGAGTTGCGAGAAAGAGGCGAAGAGCCTTCCTCCACACACTTGGCGAGTTCTCGCTATCACAGATCACATCTCGCTATGATCATGTATGCACTGCCTTCATGCAGAAAGCATTTTTCTGAATATAGTAATCACTCGTTGGGAGAAATATTATAGGTTATGTATTTACGTATATTGTCTTATTTAAATATATAACCTGTAAGTATATTGTCGTACTTTACAAATTGCGTACGAACGCTGCTATGTTGAATCTGATTATTCAGATGATGAGGAAATGGAGTTATAAAAACATATTTTGTTAATGAAAAGAAAAAGTAGGCCTAAAATTAAAGCCAGAAATATCTGGAAATCACATTGTATCTCACGAAGATAAAAGCCACAACGGTCACTGATTTCCATTTGGATGATGATACTGTACGTTTAGGCGTTATCTCAGATTGAATAGACGTCAGTTCTTTTGCCATTCATGATATGATAGAGAATTTTTTGCTATATTCTGATTAAAATTACGTAAACTGATAAGGCATAAAGAAACATTATTTCAAATATTATAATTAATACTATTAAATCTCATCAAAATAAAATATAGCCCTATTTATTTTCAGATAATCTGATATTTTTCTCCAGATTTCTTCTTTAAGTTTCGTGTTTTTATAGTTTTCATCCCCTGTGTCATATAAATAGGCCTACGGGTGACATCGTACAAGTTCGATAAGTTTCTGACTGCTATTATCAGCCATCTTTCCTCAGTTTCAAATAAAAACAGTACAATTCATCGCCACCTGTGATATCTTTTTCTACATTCAATGGTCATAAGGAGTATAAATGTCAAACATCTTTGATAAATGTGTCAAGAAAATTCGCTGAGCTACCGATTCCAGCGAGAAATTCGCGCGAGGTTTTTGCCTCGAACGATAATCTCTTCGTGTGTGTGGACGTCCATTTGAATCCATGTTATCAATCTTTGAATTTTCACGCAACACATTTCTCTCTAGCGAAAACTCTTCAAGTGTGTTACGGGCCTAAAACAGGCATGCTGATATAGTTTGGAGCTTAGCATAGCTTTTTCCACCTAAATGGCATTGCACCACTATAATTCGCTTAGCAATGGTTAACATTTGGACTTGTCTCCCTAGACCTACAACCGAAATAAGCCACATTTATGTTTTCGTGAAATGTATAGTGGCTTTATAGTCACACTGTACAGTTTTAGAAAAAAGTTTTGTCGCACAGATACTTCATAAGTCCCAGAAAGGATACAGTGCGCATGATCAGAGTACGAGCGACCTGGTTCACAAGAGAAGGACTAGTTGAGGAATAAAATTAGTTTTGTTTCGTTGTATGTCTGATCATGTGCTCTGTCTCTTTTCTGGGACGTATAAGTATCTGTGCGACAAAACTTTTCTCTAAGACTGTACGTATTTCATGGGGCAAACATATCACACATGAAACTAAAGAGATTTGTTAAAATTATTACTACTAGTTGATTAGAAATCACCACTACCACCACCGTCATTATCACTAAGGATTGGACTCCTTGGTCCAAACCATCTTCATTTTAATGAACCAGCGGTATACAGTGCATATTCATAAATCGGATCTTATGCTGAGAATCATGCATGGATATATGGGACATACACTTAGAGTGTAAATAAATGTTAATTCCTCTACAGAAAATCGAATCTAGGCTCACTTGGTTTCTATTTTCAGCCGCAGAGGTATGGTCCTCAAAAATATTTTGTGACGAAAAAAGTTCATGCTGTTTTGCTCATAGAAAACACTTTTGTTCCGGGAAGTATTCATCTTCACGATCAATGAACTTCTCCTAATGTAATGGCTGTTTATATAAATATCACTTCTTTGAAATGAACGCTCTTTGGATTGAAAAAGGTCTGTAGTTCCATTTATTTTTCTCGTCCGTTCCGGAACTGACGTTTACGTATATCATTCCCTAATGACAATAAATAAATAAATAAAAAACAAGGTTATTTTCTTGAAGAAAGAGTTAAGGAACATGGCGGCTGAAACGAGTTTCAAAATTTTGCTCTAGCTTAACTTAAGGACATTCCTTATGCATTTCAACATAGGTAGCTGTTCTTCACAAACAACTTGGCGCAACCTGCCGCGTGAAGGTTTTCTAGCGTAAAAGAAGCTTAAATTTAGTTACGTTTCTGTAGACATTCCATTACACGAGTAACATAATTTTCTCTGGTTCAGAGGAGTGGGTGAGGGGCGGATTCCGAAAAAACGACAAGTTTAATATTATGATCAGTTTCTCATTGCGTGTTACTGTTCTGTCTTTGTTATGAGAAAGCATAATTATAGTAAATATGTACGGAGACATCGGCGTGTAAGTATGTCGTAGTGCAGTTAGTGTGGAACCCACTTGCTCACACGATACGCCTTTCCAAGATCATGCAGATGTAAACGAATGGGCGTACTGTTGGAGAGGAAAATGTGCGACCGTGTAAAGAAGGAATGCGTGGAATGTGTACAAACATCTTGTTATCCGCTGTACTTTCCATCCCATCCAGCTCGTTTTGAGCATACTACTACCGGCAATAAAAACATCATTCGCCACTTTTAACTGCGGCTTTATGTAACGGTATACAATTTGCATCATCATGGAAATATATCCATATAGAAAGGTGATTTCTTATTATTAACCAAATTGAAATCAATACTACTTACATTCCCAAAAAGACGCAATTTTTTGTGTAATATGCAACACTACACGTAGATTCTGATCCACAGTTTCGGGAGTCAAATATAGGAAGTCTGGTTCCTGCGGTGGCTGAGTAGTCGAGACCTTCCGCCTGTCAAATAACCGGTCCGGGTTCGAGTCCCGGACAGGCCTGGGATTTTTCAAGTGACACTTGTGACGACAAGGTCGCGGTTCAAGTAGGAAATATACAGCATTCCGTAGGTTGAATGACGAACGATTGCTTCACCCTCCTTAATAATACTATCGCAGTGTGGACTGGTTAAGAAGGATGAAGCTGTCGTTCGTTATTCAATCTGCTGTGTTTTTCCTACTTCAACCAATTAGAAAGTCTAAGTTATATTTTCCCTATCCACGCGGACTGAAGTGTCACACAAAAGACGTGGATTCTTTTCGCCCGACTACTTTTAATCTCATAAGTGGCGTAAGTGCTATGCCAGTCTAATTTTGAAATGGATTATACCCTGAGTTCAGATTCTTGTCTCTATTTGTATGTTCTACTACAGTATTATTTTTTTGGCTAAAGAAAAATTTTTTGACTTGTTTTGAGTTCTGGAAATGATATACACAAAAATCTACAGCCGACTGAGGTGCAGATAAGCTGAAGCTGAGTACAACAATAATAATTATCTTAATACCTATATTATGGTAACCCGTTCCTTTGATTTGTAATTCCCCGGTTTGTCGTGGAAGTGAATAAATTATTCAGTAATACTCAAGTTACAGTTGCAAGCAAAATAAATGCATTCGCCGAATAGGGCATAGAGCAAGGAATATTGGGAAACTAGGTGTCCGGGTTTTTAATACCCAGCGGGTATCCTTTAACGAGATAAGGTAAGAGTTTGTTTATTTATTAGGCCTTCTCAGATGTCACTTCAGTCACAAGAAGCGGTAACATATCGACGGCAGAGAACCAGACTGTTCTAAGTCCAACTTTTTATAAGAAAGAAATCTGTGTTTCATTGTGTTCCATTTCTTGTCTGCTTATATAAATCGAACAAAATTGTAAATATTCCTCTTTATAGGGTTGCTATGAAGCTATTCCAAATTGTTTCATGAAGCTTTGAATGTCAGGAGCTTAAAATAGCTCTCCTGAAGAAAAAAAAAACAGTGAAATGGACTTGGAACAGTCTGGTTCTGAGCCATCGATATGACTATCAATGATGCGTTTGGCACTTTTAATTGACGTACCGATTTCAACTCCACGTGGAGTACGAAACACTGTTATCTTATCTTGAGTTTGGCGTGAGTTGAATCATTATATCTCTAATGGTTATTATTATTATTATTATTATTAGTATTATTATTATTATTATTATTATTATTATCATCATCATTGTTATTAATACTGTATAGACCTTCAAAATATGGACATTTGATGACCATACATTTGTGTGGGTGTTATTAATGATAAAACAGTTTTATAGGATTATCACCAATAATTGCATTGCATTCAATTTCAAATCCGAAAAATTAAAGACGATACATATTATTCCTAAATATTGGGTATATCTTTCAATACAACAACTTCTCGGATTACAATTAAGGCAACCTTAGGCTACATGCAACTCCCAAATAGGCGACTAGTAATCATTACAATCTGGCAATCCTAGAAGCAGCCAAACAGCATTATTTTTCCTGTGCTGCACTCACAACGCCAATTGTGGATTGTTTCTTCATGCTTAAACTTAATTAAAATTTTCAAATGTTTCTTGAGAAATAGGGCGAAGGACTTCAGCCGGATCAACCACCCTCCTTGCCTACGCCACTACTGAACAGTAGCGCAACGACGATTTCGCGTTTGTCTGTGGTCGTAGGTAAAATCCCACCGGGAGTGGATTCTTGATATCACTAGTAGCTATTTTTTTTACAAGTGAATACGCCTATAAGTTCGGTCTAGTACTAGGGTGTCATCTCAGAAAGTCGACCGACATATTCTCAGGTGAATTTTGTCGCGCGTATAATTTCTAAACTACACGACATATTTCACTGAAGTAAACAGCTATTGACAGACGAAGAATGAATGTATCCTACGTGACCTTGAGTTGGAGGTGACGTCACCTAGCGATACGCGGGAGGGGAAGTTGCACGAATTCAGGCGGGTCGCACGACAGTCAAAGCAGTTTAACTCGGGATTACAAAGTGATAGAACTTTCGCAGTCGTGTCAAACGATTCGTAACGAACCAAGCCTCAATCTCAGTTTAGCAACAGTGAAGCTAAATTGGAGAAATTCGGGAGTGAGTTAAGTGAAGGGAGAAAATTCACAATGTCTAGGATATGCAGCGCAAACGGGAGCGGACGTATAAGCAATGGATAACGTATATTCAACATCTCATCCTGAAAGAGTGTTTGCGCATAAAACTTGCGGTTCTGTCTCCGATACAGCCTGCCCAGATTTTTTTTTAGTTTTTGGCTCGGTGTTTGCTGGTGTGATATCTTTTGAGATCCATCGTTTGTGGTCCCAATATGAAAAAAGAATGTCATTAAGTTGCACACAATTTCATTTTATATGTTAAACAGCAATGAAAAGTAGACTAACAATTATATTATGTAAAGTTTGTCTTATCCGCGAATACAATTTTCAGAACACGTTTCCTTTGTAATTTTGCAATATTTCCAAATACACAACACAAAATAACGACGAAAAGTACCACCCTTAACAGGTGGCACTCTTTCAACCACCGACACAACCGTGACCTGTAAGTTTACTGATACGATTAAACCTGTCTGCTAACGGACATGTAGGCGTGCTGCTCCTCGTTTTAAACAAATATAGGCCTATTGTATGCTTTTTCTGAACGAGTTATTTTTGGGTACAGCTTCTAAATAAATTTTACCCGCAAAACTAACGCCCAAAAACGCTAGATCTAGCGGGAAAATCGCTGAATCCGCAACACTGGAATGACTGACGCCTAGCTAGGGTTGCCAGATCAGTAAAGCCTTGGTTTTTTTTTTCTGGCCTCGCATCTCGCAACTTGCATGCGTCGGTTCAGAAAAACCAAGGCTTAAAATTAGAATACCGTACCTTACTTATTGTTTTTAAGGAACCCGGGGGTTCATTGCCGCCCTCACTTAAGCCCGCCATCGGTCCCTATCCTGAGCAAGATTAATCCAGTCTCTATCATCATATCCCACCTCCCTCAAATGCATTTTAATATTATCCTCTCATCTACGTCTCGGCCTCCCCAAAGGTTTTTTCCCCATCCGGCCTCCAAACTAACACTCTGTATGCATTTCTTGATTCGCCTACACGTGCTACATGCCCTGCCCATCTCAAACGTCTGGATTTAATGTTCCTAATTATGTTAGGTGAAGAATACAATGCGTGCAGTTGTGCGTTATGTAACTTTCTCCATTCTCCTGTAACTTCATCCCTCTTAGCCCAAATATTTTCCTAAGCACCGTATTCTCAAACACCCTTAACCTCTGTTTCTCTCTCAAAGTGAAAGTCAAAACTTCACAATCATAAAGAACAACCGGTAATATAACTCTTTTATAAATTCCAACTTTTAGCTTCTTTGAGAGCAGTCTAGATGATAAAAGCTTCCCAACCGAATTTCCCATATCGTACCAACCTTAAAAATATTATATTTTACTTATCTTTATGAAAAAAAAAATATATCGTACCTATTAAATACCTTGGCAAAACATTATCGTATTTTTCTCATATTTCCTAAATCAAACTAAGAAAACATGCATAGTAGGATAATTAATACACTAATATTGCATCATAATAATTTTCTGTCATTAAATTTTATATTTCTATCATGAACTTCAAATAAAGATACAAACAAAGTGTTAATTCTATTTGTGAATAATGTGTATTTTGTTTCGCATCTTCTACCTAAATCCTTTTTGCCTCATGCATTCTTTCGCTATTCATCACACTGTCATTTCCTCCTATGTTGACTAAATATAATGCTTGTACAGGATGGAAGTGAAATAGACTTGCACATTTTCAGAGCGAATAGCTCATGTTATATGTAACAAAAAACTATAATATCATATTGCTGGAGAGTTCATAGTTTTTTTTTTCAGAAACAAAGTCCCCCCCCCCCAAATGTTTAACAATCTCTTATTCGGATACTATTGCGAGTAGGATCGTGATTTTTGTCCATATCGATAAATCTAATAAAGAATAATTTATGCCTCTGGCGTATTTCAATAGTCTCCACGGTTCAATTTTAAAAACTCTTAAATTCAAACCATTGCACGAAGCGAGCGTGTGGCAACGGCTTGGCAGCTTACGTACGGAGACTCACCGAGTTCGTTGACCTCTTACATCTGTAAACGAGTACAGCGTTTTAGCGACGATGTTGCCGGACTGCTGAAACTTCAAAATTAATTTTATAATTAACCGTGCATTTAATCACAAAACGTAATATAGGTTTTGTATTCACTTACATGTACTCTATCGTCTCTTTCAGTCTGCAAGGTCATTTCACGTTCACTCTGTATATTTACTTATTTATTTGCATTTTATAGTCCTCATTCCTTCCTAAAACCCTCAAAATTATCCCCTGGTTGGTAACCAGTTGTTTATATTATGAGTGTGTCGCGGGATTTTAAATTACACCTGTGCTGTGCTGTTTTCAGCTAATCGCAGAATTATGTAAAACCGGTGAACATATTCAGTAAAAATGTTATCCCTGCTACCGCATTTTCGTGTATTAGGATTAATGTTTCTGTTCACGTAATTACTTGAGTTGCAGCTTGTGTGACTATGCTCCCATTCGTTCCCAACATACAATTCGTGTTTTCTTCGTAATGACGTCCACAATTCAATGACTGACGGAGTTCCACGCCGCTTGGTCTATTGCACGCAACAAATGCAGGGAAGCTCGCACGCACGCTCGAGCACACACGTCTGTGCAGTCTACGTCGACTCTCAAGAGCTTCCTTCCCACGCGATTGTCAGTTGTCAAAACTATCGTCTTCCACGTCGATTAGATACAACAGTCAGTGACATTGAGCACGTATGTTGATACACTTTTTCGAGATGAGAATGTTCTTACTGTATTAGCTATTTCAATAAGTGTTACCGTCGCGCGGGGTGACTTTGTGCCATTCGCGCATTTCATAAAAAACGTAAGGTTTTAAAGACTACTAAACTAAGGAAGTAGACTTTAAAACCTTTTCACGGTCTTAAAGAATACTTCCATACGTTTTTCGCGAATGGCACAAAGTCACCCCTCGCGACGGTACTTTTACAGCATGCCTGTCAAACTCGTGCTCCCAATGCGGAGGGGTGGTTACTAGTCTTCTGCTTCATGTCCCTTGCATTGACTCAACGTAGATGTCGTAGATAAAAGATTGGGCCGGGCGCTACAACGTAAACAAAGCTGTTATATTTGTAACAGTGGCGACTGGTACTGTGCATATACTTTGCATCCCTATTTTAGTAGCCTGTATGCTTATTAGTGCAATAACGTTATCATCCTCGTCTTTCTCGGTAGGGCTATTGGTTCATAAAATGTATCTTTTCTCCGCGACAATTTCATCAATGGAGGATCCAGTGTTGAGGAACACAAACGGAGCTGAGCCAACAAGTTTTTATCATTGATATTGGTACGAGGAAGGATTTTATTATTATTCATCACAGAAAAGTAATTGTTCACATTAATATTCATTTCATTTGTTCTGCCCAAGGGCAGGTCTTTCACTGCAAACCCAGCTTTCTCCAATCTTTCCTATTTTCTGCTTTCCTTTTCGTTTCCTCATATGATCCGTATATCTTAATGTCGTCTATGATCTGATATCTTCTTCTACTCCGAACACTTCTCCCGTTCACCATTCTTTCCAGTGCATCCTTCATTAGGCAGTTTCTTCTCAGCCAGTGTAAGGTAAGTCTGGTCCAATTTAAGGACCGTGTTCCTAATTGGACCATTTCGGACCTTCTTCGTTTTATTTTTTTATTTAAATAACATATGACAACATTAATTAGCAATTGTGTTGAGGCTATGTATAGTCAAAGAGTCTGCAAATGTAATGCAATTTTTCCTGATAACTTTGATTTGAGATTATTGCCACAATTTAGTGTTAAAGGCTAAGTGGTTCAATATAGGGGCCTTTCCCCAGAGCCTATATTTAATAGCAATTTTTTGTCAAAACTAATCTCATTCATATTTTATTCCTATGAAATACTCTAGGAAGTTTTGTATTAGCTAGTAGAGAAGAGTTGTTTCAATAAACATAAATAGGCCTATTAATTGTTTTCATTAAACCTTACGGATTCGCGCTGTATCTCTTAACATTAGTACTCGCGTTTGGTAATGTTTTGGACTTAAGATAATATTTTTATTTTATTATGCGATATTTGTCTACATAATGTTAAAATAACCGACTTGCAATTAATTTTTAAATATTAAATACAATATTATAGGAGTGTTGTTTATTCAATTTTCCGAAGAAAAGTCTGAACCTTACAAATTATACCAAGAAGGCACCACTTATGAAGCAACTAGGCCAGGAGATAATGGAGTAGGGTGGCCAGTTCCTTTCCCCCTCCATTCCATACATAGCCGAAAAAATTAGCAAAAATCTACACCTAGCAGATACTGCTTCACACTTACTCTTACACATAAACAGGATAATTTTATTAATTATACGCGAATATCACTACTTGTGGGACAAACCTCTCCCAGATTTTAGACTTGGCATCATCTCTTGTCTTCCATCTCTGGAAGGACGCATCATAACAGAATCAAAGAAAAGTTAGAAAAGACGAGACGAAGTAGAATCTCCTCTGTTTTCGAGATTGTGTTACGCACTTAACACACGTGTATTGTAAACTATTTTTGCACGATCATTTATTTAGAACTGCAAATACTGTATGAATTTTATGATACTTTCTGCGTTGAGAGCGCATTTTAGTGAATGTAGCCATTATACATTCAAGAGAGTATTAGTTTGCTAAAAAGTTTAATAGAAGTCAGTATGGTTTTCTTTTTGTATCTAATGATGAAAAAAACATGAAAAATATGTTATTGAGGGGGTTTAGACGTATTAGGCCTATATTACATTATACTAGAAACGCGGACAATTAAAGTATAATAATTGTTTCCAAGTGTGAATGTATTCATTTCACGCCACTAAAATTATGTATAGGCCTATCGTGTTAGGAGTTTGTTGAACGTACTCTCATCAATTCCTAGAAAATTGCTAAATGACCGAGAATCTTCCAATGTCATCTCTCTGAGTAGGAATAAAAAATATATTACCAATAAAGGATCTTTTATTTCATTTTACTATTTTCAATTATTTATGTGTGCAGGGATGGTAATTCATGTTATGAGGGATTCTCTGCATATTCGTTTATAGGTAATTTCTCTTTTCAGAGATCTTTAACTCCTTATTTCTGATGCACTTTTGTATTTTTATACGTGGACTTCACTTTCTCACCCACACTTCTTTCTTTTTTCTATGTGTTCTCTTCTCCAGAGCTCTAAGTTCTTTGACAACGTTTGCAACCGCAAGCACAACATCTAAGGCTAAACACTAGGTATCATCGTTCGCCATTTTGATTCTTTTCTTTTAATAATTTAATTAAATGTATTCCAATATTTCAGTTACATTTATTTTAATATTTCAACTACATTTATTTTAATAATGTGATTACATTTATTTTAGTATTTATTATTACATTTCAAAACACATACGAGTAATTGAAACAATTTAAGCGATGGAAGTATTTTGTAAGCGGATTTGAAATCAGAGCAAAGGTTTCTGTATTAGCAGGCAAGAGGTTGTCTTGAGTTCTTCGCCAAGTAAAAAATACTCTTTTCTTTAACTCGCCGTAACTTGAATACCAGTAAAGATTTTGAATAGCGGCGACTTTTAAAAGTAATTTCCAATCTTCCTCAACATTTCATTCGGTTTGACCCCCCATCTAACGTGAAAAATAAAAAAGTTTACCGCTAACCACTTCTGAAGGTCTAAATGTCTATTTTGAACAGATCACTTCCAAATTAGTATCTCCCCCCCCCCCCCGCGTTTTAAAAACAATTTTGGTTTCAAAATTTGTTGCATGCTTTCCTCAGACATTGACCTGCCAATCATAAAAATAACAGTGCCATTGATTGACTGTCATAGGAGCTACGGCATGATATTTCTCTGCATACGCGAAATTTGGTCTCCGTCAGCGCTGCGAATATTTCGCGTCGGTGTGGGGTAACGTGCGAATTTCGTTGCCGCTGTATACGCGAAATATTCGTCGCCGCCACGCCTGCGAATATTTCGCGTTGGTGTGGGGAGGCCTTAAGAAGAGGTGAAACCAGATGAAGACAAAATATTTCCTCCCACTTTGTGCAGTCTTGGGGCTGTTTAACCCCGTTGACTCAAGATTTTACTTAGTTGCGACGTGTTGTGTTGAGTAGGAAATACAGAAACTCAGATATTGGTGTGTACTGTGTGGTTGACGAGTAGGTACTGATACAGGCAAAACAAAAACGCAGAATTGCCGTAACACTAACAACCAAACAGCGCCATCTTTCGCAGGGTTGCCAGTAGTCGGTGCATGAGAATTGGTTTACCCCGTGACCATTCCACTCAGTCGTGCATACGAATAGTCGATGCATGAGAATTGGTATTGGAAATATGTTCAAGCCGGGGACGAGACGGGTTTCTGAATTAACGAAACATATTTCAGCCGGGGACGAGACGGTTATTTATTTACGTACCGGGGACGAGAGACGCTTCGCCTGAAAAACCACAACTGAGTAACTTGTCCCAACCAGGATTTGAACCCGGGCCCTCTCTTTTCACGGTCAGATATGCTAACCATTGTTCCACAGCGGTGGAAAATACTGTAGGTCGTGATAGGTTATATCAAATTTCGCTGTGCCTTTGAAAATTATTCAAGTTTTTTCACCCTACTTCTAAATGAAACTACACAGTCCTACGAATCTATCTTCCGGGTATATGCTCAATCTTTTTCAAGTAATGTGGGAAGAATAGGCTCGCCTTTTCTTCGTATGAAGTAATACAGTATTAGCATTAATCTCTGGCCAGACTCTAACTTTGAGAGATGAGGTGTCGGTATCTGCCTATTTAGTATCTGCGGAACACACTAGCATAAAGTGGATTTCTCGTCGGTAGGTGATTGGATCTTACCTGCAGGACCTAGGAATTATGACCCGCCTATCAGCGTCGGATTCACGATTGCCACCCGGGCCATCCTTCGGACTGACTGAGAGAATCATAGCATATTTGGCGTACAATGGGTCTAAACGGCCTAAATGCAAGGATCCATTCCGGATTCAGCCCTGGTGAAATAAATAAATAAATAAATAAATAAATAAATAAATAAATAAATAAATAAATAAATAAATAAATCAGTCAGTCAATCGTATATTCTCAAATCACATAATGTTTGGTGGAACAGCTACTAAGCATGAAAATCCTCCTGACTTGTATTCATTATGGATAGCGTGATAATTTTCCATGAGACATATTGCTCCATTGTGGCATTTACGGGAAGTTAGATATATAATTTATTAATGTACGATACCAGTGCAGTTCAGAGAAATCCAAAAGAGTGAAAACAAAAACAGTTGAAGTGTTCAGTTCTTAACAGACGGTGACAGTTCCTCATTTGAAACTGGGCATTACTGTATGGTAAAAATGAAACAACGGTAGACAAATTACACAAAAAATTAAAATCGCAGTGAACCTGCTTCACAGTTGCTCTGTCCACTTCGGTATTGTTATTGGCAAGAAGGCAGCTAATCGACAGATATATTACTGGACTCTAGGGGAAGAGAGAAACATTTTCAAGTCTGACTCTAAATAGTATAATTGATTATAATTATTATAATACTGTGAATTAAGCCTATAGAGACTCGTTCGAATATCATGTATCCATAGTTTCCTTGGCCTATCTGCGGGCCTTTTACATATTAATTTGTTTTCATCATGTTTTGCATTATTTTGATGGCTTTTCATTCTCTTAACGTGATGGGCTCAAAAATTTTATTGAAAGTAAGCCCATCAATAGTTTCCATTCTTTGTGAAACTCTTAATGCAATGCTACAGGAAAAATATCAAGCGTTTAGGAGTTGACTGAACCATACAGCAAATTGTTTTAAACGTGTATGTGTGTGTTCAGAATTGGACCATTAATTCAGTAATAATATTCTGCCCAAGGGCAATTCCTTCACTGCAAATCCAGAATTCCTATTTTCTGCCTTCCTCTTTGTCTCCTCATATGATCCATAAATCTTAATTACGTCTATCATCTAATATCTTCTTCTGCCCCTAACTCTTCTCTCGTTCACCTTTCCTTCCAGGGCATCCTTCAGAAGACAGTTTCTTCTCAACCAATTCCTTTTCCTCTTTCTGACCAGTTTCAGCATCATTCTTTCTTCATCCACTCTTTCTAACATATCTTCGTAACTGGATCTTGTTAGAAATAATTTCGTTCTTTTATGTGAATCATGCAGTTTAGTTTAGTAAAAGATTCACAGCGATCCAACAGGAACAATTGAGTCAACTTATGTAAATTGTAATCCGCATCTGCATCTCACTGTTGATCCCACGGTATTACGAATGTCTCAATTTCGGTGGGAAATATGTTCAAAATTGTTGAACAATTGCTATATCTGTTCCAATAAATCTTTCCAAATATGTGTTTTTTTTCTGTAAACGGCCCAGGGAAGCTTACTTTCTGTACGACCCTCGCAGAACATCTGATTATATAACATACGATGGAGTGCAACATTGGTGATTCCGATACCCGGAAACAAAACGGCGATGTGCTGGTGAAAACTGCCTTCTGTGCATACAGCGTCCTCAAAGCGTGACGTAGGTCTCTGCAGCCCATGGTTTTTTTGTCATATCGTAAGAAATGTTTTACTTCACGACAGAAATATATGAAAAAAAAACGCGAACAATTAATATAAAATATTATGTTAGGAAAATGTGTTGTTTTGTCCGTATATTGTGACAATAATTTCCGATTTTCATAAACTTTCGTGTATGACTGAAAGCATATTATAGGTGACTAAGGTGTCCTATAATCAGGAAATTATGTATCTTTGTTCAGATATTGTGAAAATAATTTTCTTATTTTTGTATTTTTGTATTATTTGACTGTTAAAGTTGACTTAAGTTTAATAAATTGATTGTAAGATGTCATTATAAGAAAATAAATAATTCATGAAGATTTGACAACATAATAAAAAACCTAGCGTTACCATATAGTCACACCGTGTAATTCCACATATTCGCATTAACAATGGAAAACAAAAGCATTGTTGTGTTCAATTACACCCATTCAATCTGTCTATAACGAAATACTTGACGAAAAATAATTCAGACTTTAAAGGGTTAAATAACTGCAATAATTAAAAATGTGAGAACTTCGAAATTGAGGTATTTGGATCTCATATAACACGTAGACAAGCATACAATCTGTCAAAAACCTCGGCAGGGGAAAAATAGGAACTGAAGAGAATGAAACTGTATCTTTCGTGAAGTGTTGTTGAAGATTTGACTCCCCGAATCTTGCTGAGGAAGCTACACGTTGGCTGGAGTGGATTTTCGTTATACAACTGACAAATCATAGTCGTGGATATTTAGAAGGAATAACAAATAGCACATTGCTACTTCTATAATACGAATTTGGTAATTTTGTAAATTGTTTCTGACCATTTGACGACCCTGATCGAGTAGTATACGCAAGCACGAGAAATCTTGTCCTCTCTACAATATGCAATGTACAGGGACATCAATTTATTTTTACTTCAACTTTATTGTACCTGAGTTTTTGAATGTACTTCACTCCCATCCCTTCTACTAATGAAGTTCCAACTGTCCTCTACAAACAGATCCAAGACCGCATATAGTAAACGGCACTGAGTTAGTGAGTATAGTACGTTCCAGAAATATCTTCGTGTTTTCCAGTGAGAAAAGAGCTTTAATATTGAATCATATTTTCACACAGGTACTGTCCGTTTGCCTACGTCGCATCCCTATTTCCTCCACCTGCTTCTGTTCGCCCCTCTGTAAAAGCAGGGCTGTCTTAGCTCTTTTCTGAAAACATTAATTTCTGTTAGGAATTGGACGTTTACGTAATATTATACAACTGTTTAAAATAACTTAAATAAAAGGGCCTCGTTAAGTAATTAACTGTCACGTGATTTCCCCCCTTTCTACGATCCTGCGGCATAACCACTTGGACGGACAGTAGATGGCATGTCTGAGTAATTTTATCTGTGCGGGTCGGGCAGAAGTGAAGATTAAATTTACAGTACGTAAGGTACTCTTTTATAGATTAGGTACAAAATTATTTCAACATGAGTTACTAGTACGAAGGACGAAACTGGCAATTGGAATTAGATGCAATAGTCTATAGTGCGATAATATGCACAAAAGAACTGAAGCCTGTATCGAAATGAACGGCCACCATTTTCAAAAATGTGTTTAAATATATATATTATGGTTATTTTTCAATTTAACTTCATTCTCTATATTGTACGCTAATATGCTGTAGACAGTATAATATACACTGCATAATGAATACGTTCGCATGGCTAACTCAGTTCGTGAGTAAAAACACTTATTCTTAATACAGTACTGTATTAAGATTAAACAAAAACCTAATGAAAATTATCGAACTGAAAATCGCGATATTTCCTAGTTTACGTAAATGGATGAACTAATTTTCTTCCCTCCTATAGCTAGTAGAGTGATTTGTTTGTGTTTTACGCCAATACCATCGAACTACAGTCGTGGAAGGAGGTAGCAACCTGTGTTTCCGGTTCTCTAAAGGTATAGCCAGGTTAAAATTAAAAATGTTAGTAAAAATAAAATGATGTCCCTGTATTATCGCCTTAAGCACGAATACAGTGGAGAAGACGTAAGACGAAACGACTTGTCGAGGCTAAGGCTGCTCATAAATAAGACCACATAGCCATGTCGACCTTGTCTTCTGGCATGTTTCTATCTCGTCTGGCGAGCGAATTTCGGGAATGTGGTAGAGGTCCTGAGCTGGAAGTTTGCTTTGTTTGGACATCAAGAACCGATGTGGACTTTCGTCTCCAGCCTGCGAGGCCAAAGACCCAGCCAGTAATTTATTCTTCAAGTTATACTTTCCGACCTCTTTTGTTATTAATTTTGCACAGGTCTAAAATTATACAGCCTTAACATACATTTTACTAATTAACACACTCTGTAGAAGATATAGATGCCTTAGCAAAACTCATACGTATATTAACAGCAGTTTTATGTGATATATTCAGCATTTTGTGTTTCTCTTTGGTAATTTAGGTTTATTAGTTATGAACATGCAAACCCAAACCACCAGTACACACCTTCTTCTTTGTGTATTAAAAAGTTTTTTACTATTAGATAGTACTTACTTCTTATGATGTTAATTTCTTTTAAAAATACCAGTTTTATCTATTTAACCTTTTATATCTTTTATTCTTTTATTTTTGAATAGAACACACACTGGTCATTAAGCTCTTAACTTTTTCTAGCCTTATAAGAATTAAATATTAATATTCAGACATCGTATGTATTTTATGTACTTTATTTTTTAAGCATAACTATCCACGAACCTTTCCCTTTTGCAGTCGTGGTAATGTGACTGAAGATGGAGGGGCACCCTCCGAAACATGTCTGAATTTTACCCATCTTAATTATCATCATTGTAAAGTGTTCATACAACTGTGTTTAATTAATTTTATGATACCGTAGTTTTCAAAAGGATGCCATTCGTTCATAGTGTTTCGCCCAAGAGCACTGCAAAGTCAGCATTATCAAATCTGTCCTATCTGATATCTTCTTCTGCCACGAACTCTTCTCTCGTTCACCATTCCTTCCAGTGCATCCTTCAGTAGGCAGTTTCTTTTCAGCCAGTGATCCAACCAATTCCTATTGCAAACCCAGCATTCTCCAATCCTTCCTATTTTCTGCCTTCCTTTTACTCTCCGCATATGATCCATATATCTTAATGTCGTCTACCATCTGATATCTACTTCTCTCTCGAACTCTTCTCCCGTTAACCATTCCTTTCATTGTATCCTTCAGTAGACAGTTTCTTCTCAGCCAGTGACCCAACCAATTCCTTTTTCTCTTCCTGATAATGCAAAGAATAATGACAATAGACACTAGAGATTAACTTAATGAAATTAGATTTTCAGCATATTTGCTGTTATGGAAGATTCTACTGCAAAATATAAAGAATGTATTGAATTGAGAACTTCCGGTCTTAGTCTTCCAAGCGACCAAAGTGGTTTAGGTAATGTTCTGCCTCCTGCACCCATCGGTCACTTTTTTTTTTTTTTTAATAACAGGAGTAGTGTGCTGGGAACAGGTTCATTTATTGATGACCGTACAGTTTAACTTTTTTACCTACTGCACCAAACAACATGCAAACTTACCCCTGCAGCCTGGTGCCCGATCGCCTGAAGGAATTGCGATAAAATGTCTGCGACACTTTCCTGTTACTAAGAAGTTTAGTAGCATGATTACAAACGAAGAGAGCTTTAAACGTTTCCCAGTGTCCTGTGAACGTATTTTCGAATTTTGTTTCTCTGAGATTGTTGTTTCCTTGTGCCGAGGACTTGACAGCATGGTTATTGGCGCTTCTAGACTGTTTTTGACTCATTCAGAACTCTTTCTTGGGCACTTCTGTCTATAGGGCACTGTTTATTTGCAATACTTTCATAAGTAATAAAGAAGTTCTAAACGTTACCACACTCTATTCCGAGTGAAGAATCATCGTATTGAAATTTTCTCATGTCGGTACGCTCTTCAAATAAACGTATGCTATTTCTGAAAGTATAAGGTGTATAAGCCCAATGCCCTCATGTTTGGAAAGGGAAGTACTCATTCAGTGCATTTTACCAATTCTCATTTATGGATCCCAGATGTGGATGCGTACTGTGAAAGCAATTCAGAGGCTACAGACAATACAAAGGAGTATGGAGTTGCATATGTTAGACATTACAAGGAAAGACCGCAAAAGGAACCAGCGGATCAACGAGCAAATGAGAGTGGAAAACAACATAATGAAAATTTAAAATCTTAAATGTATAAGTAATTCGGCAGGTCATCAGCAAGAATGAACAGATAAGAGAGGGCCAATAGAAATTCTTCAGTGAATTCCAAAGGATATCAAGAGACCAATAAAATAACCATATATTAAATGAGCAGATGAAATCAAAGCTGTTGTCAGAGTCGTATGGCTGTAGATAAGAGTTGGAAGAGACTTTGGGAAACCTTCATTCTGAAGTGCACGAAAACGTTTAAAGAACAATGTAATTTTTATCGTGTTTCTTGTGTATTTTGTGCTACACTTCTGGTAGTGGCAACAATATGATACTCATTCAATGGCGTCATAACAACGTTAACAACAATCATTTTTTTACTTTCTTTTTTTATGCTGTGATTGTTACGTTAAAGTCCTGCACTCGGTTTTTAAATGTCACATCTTTAAGATTTCTTCTTATTTTATTAAAACTTCGTTTTTATGTTAATCATTAAACATTTCTTTACTAAATTATGGAACGTTGTCATCTAAATGTTCAAAGCTGTAGGATGATAGAAGATGGCCTAACTAAGTCTGTGTGATGTTGCTCAAATCTCG